>NC_092098.1:3620351-3866328 GCF_045679555.1 Salvelinus alpinus
ACCAATTTCAGCGAGTTTCAAGCATGAAATTGAAAAAAAACACTTTTCCTTAAACAAGCTCTAAATCGTGTTTAATGCACTCTGTTAGTGAAATTTTTTGCAGTACTGCTTAAACTAGAGGATAGGAACCAATTTCAGCGAGTTTCAAGCATGAAATTGAAAAAAAACACTTTTCCTTAAACAAGCTCTAAATCGTGTTTAATGCACTCTGTTAGTGAAATTTTTTGCAGTACTGCTTAAACTAGAGGATAGGAACCAATTTCAGCGAGTTTCAAGCATGAAATTGAAAAAAAACACTTTTCCTTAAACAAGCTCTAAATCGTGTTTAATGCACTCTGTTAGTGAAATTTTTTGCAGTACTGCTTAAACTAGAGGATAGGAACCAATTTCAGCGAGTTTCAAGCATGAAATTGAAAAAAAACACTTTTCCTTAAACAAGCTCTAAATCGTGTTTAATGCACTCTGTTAGTGAAATTTTTTGCAGTACTGCTTAAACTAGAGGATAGGAACCAATTTCAGCGAGTTTCAAGCATGAAATTGAAAAAAAACACTTTTCCTTAAACAAGCTCTAAATCGTGTTTAATGCACTCTGTTAGTGAAATTTTTTGCAGTACTGCTTAAACTAGAGGATAGGAACCAATTTCAGCGAGTTTCAAGCATGAAATTGAAAAAAAACACTTTTCCTTAAACAAGCTCTAAATCGTGTTTAATGCACTCTGTTAGTGAAATTTTTTGCAGTACTGCTTAAACTAGAGGATAGGAACCAATTTCAGCGAGTTTCAAGCATGAAATTGAAAAAAAACACTTTTCCTTAAACAAGCTCTAAATCGTGTTTAATGCACTCTGTTAGTGAAATTTTTTGCAGTACTGCTTAAACTAGAGGATAGGAACCAATTTCAGCGAGTTTCAAGCATGAAATTGAAAAAAAACACTTTTCCTTAAACAAGCTCTAAATCGTGTTTAATGCACTCTGTTAGTGAAATTTTTTGCAGTACTGCTTAAACTAGAGGATAGGAACCAATTTCAGCGAGTTTCAAGCATGAAATTGAAAAAAAACACTTTTCCTTAAACAAGCTCTAAATCGTGTTTAATGCACTCTGTTAGTGAAATTTTTTGCAGTACTGCTTAAACTAGAGGATAGGAACCAATTTCAGCGAGTTTCAAGCATGAAATTGAAAAAAAACACTTTTCCTTAAACAAGCTCTAAATCGTGTTTAATGCACTCTGTTAGTGAAATTTTTTGCAGTACTGCTTAAACTAGAGGATAGGAACCAATTTCAGCGAGTTTCAAGCATGAAATTGAAAAAAAACACTTTTCCTTAAACAAGCTCTAAATCGTGTTTAATGCACTCTGTTAGTGAAATTTTTTGCAGTACTGCTTAAACTAGAGGATAGGAACCAATTTCAGCGAGTTTCAAGCATGAAATTGAAAAAAAACACTTTTCCTTAAACAAGCTCTAAATCGTGTTTAATGCACTCTGTTAGTGAAATTTTTTGCAGTACTGCTTAAACTAGAGGATAGGAACCAATTTCAGCGAGTTTCAAGCATGAAATTGAAAAAAAACACTTTTCCTTAAACAAGCTCTAAATCGTGTTTAATGCACTCTGTTAGTGAAATTTTTTGCAGTACTGCTTAAACTAGAGGATAGGAACCAATTTCAGCGAGTTTCAAGCATGAAATTGAAAAAAAACACTTTTCCTTAAACAAGCTCTAAATCGTGTTTAATGCACTCTGTTAGTGAAATTTTTTGCAGTACTGCTTAAACTAGAGGATAGGAACCAATTTCAGCGAGTTTCAAGCATGAAATTGAAAAAAAACACTTTTCCTTAAACAAGCTCTAAATCGTGTTTAATGCACTCTGTTAGTGAAATTTTTTGCAGTACTGCTTAAACTAGAGGATAGGAACCAATTTCAGCGAGTTTCAAGCATGAAATTGAAAAAAAACACTTTTCCTTAAACAAGCTCTAAATCGTGTTTAATGCACTCTGTTAGTGAAATTTTTTGCAGTACTGCTTAAACTAGAGGATAGGAACCAATTTCAGCGAGTTTCAAGCATGAAATTGAAAAAAAACACTTTTCCTTAAACAAGCTCTAAATCGTGTTTAATGCACTCTGTTAGTGAAATTTTTTGCAGTACTGCTTAAACTAGAGGATAGGAACCAATTTCAGCGAGTTTCAAGCATGAAATTGAAAAAAAACACTTTTCCTTAAACAAGCTCTAAATCGTGTTTAATGCACTCTGTTAGTGAAATTTTTTGCAGTACTGCTTAAACTAGAGGATAGGAACCAATTTCAGCGAGTTTCAAGCATGAAATTGAAAAAAAACACTTTTCCTTAAACAAGCTCTAAATCGTGTTTAATGCACTCTGTTAGTGAAATTTTTTGCAGTACTGCTTAAACTAGAGGATAGGAACCAATTTCAGCGAGTTTCAAGCATGAAATTGAAAAAAAACACTTTTCCTTAAACAAGCTCTAAATCGTGTTTAATGCACTCTGTTAGTGAAATTTTTTGCAGTACTGCTTAAACTAGAGGATAGGAACCAATTTCAGCGAGTTTCAAGCATGAAATTGAAAAAAAACACTTTTCCTTAAACAAGCTCTAAATCGTGTTTAATGCACTCTGTTAGTGAAATTTTTTGCAGTACTGCTTAAACTAGAGGATAGGAACCAATTTCAGCGAGTTTCAAGCATGAAATTGAAAAAAAACACTTTTCCTTAAACAAGCTCTAAATCGTGTTTAATGCACTCTGTTAGTGAAATTTTTTGCAGTACTGCTTAAACTAGAGGATAGGAACCAATTTCAGCGAGTTTCAAGCATGAAATTGAAAAAAAACACTTTTCCTTAAACAAGCTCTAAATCGTGTTTAATGCACTCTGTTAGTGAAATTTTTTGCAGTACTGCTTAAACTAGAGGATAGGAACCAATTTCAGCGAGTTTCAAGCATGAAATTGAAAAAAAACACTTTTCCTTAAACAAGCTCTAAATCGTGTTTAATGCACTCTGTTAGTGAAATTTTTTGCAGTACTGCTTAAACTAGAGGATAGGAACCAATTTCAGCGAGTTTCAAGCATGAAATTGAAAAAAAACACTTTTCCTTAAACAAGCTCTAAATCGTGTTTAATGCACTCTGTTAGTGAAATTTTTTGCAGTACTGCTTAAACTAGAGGATAGGAACCAATTTCAGCGAGTTTCAAGCATGAAATTGAAAAAAAACACTTTTCCTTAAACAAGCTCTAAATCGTGTTTAATGCACTCTGTTAGTGAAATTTTTTGCAGTACTGCTTAAACTAGAGGATAGGAACCAATTTCAGCGAGTTTCAAGCATGAAATTGAAAAAAAACACTTTTCCTTAAACAAGCTCTAAATCGTGTTTAATGCACTCTGTTAGTGAAATTTTTTGCAGTACTGCTTAAACTAGAGGATAGGAACCAATTTCAGCGAGTTTCAAGCATGAAATTGAAAAAAAACACTTTTCCTTAAACAAGCTCTAAATCGTGTTTAATGCACTCTGTTAGTGAAATTTTTTGCAGTACTGCTTAAACTAGAGGATAGGAACCAATTTCAGCGAGTTTCAAGCATGAAATTGAAAAAAAACACTTTTCCTTAAACAAGCTCTAAATCGTGTTTAATGCACTCTGTTAGTGAAATTTTTTGCAGTACTGCTTAAACTAGAGGATAGGAACCAATTTCAGCGAGTTTCAAGCATGAAATTGAAAAAAAACACTTTTCCTTAAACAAGCTCTAAATCGTGTTTAATGCACTCTGTTAGTGAAATTTTTTGCAGTACTGCTTAAACTAGAGGATAGGAACCAATTTCAGCGAGTTTCAAGCATGAAATTGAAAAAAAACACTTTTCCTTAAACAAGCTCTAAATCGTGTTTAATGCACTCTGTTAGTGAAATTTTTTGCAGTACTGCTTAAACTAGAGGATAGGAACCAATTTCAGCGAGTTTCAAGCATGAAATTGAAAAAAAACACTTTTCCTTAAACAAGCTCTAAATCGTGTTTAATGCACTCTGTTAGTGAAATTTTTTGCAGTACTGCTTAAACTAGAGGATAGGAACCAATTTCAGCGAGTTTCAAGCATGAAATTGAAAAAAAACACTTTTCCTTAAACAAGCTCTAAATCGTGTTTAATGCACTCTGTTAGTGAAATTTTTTGCAGTACTGCTTAAACTAGAGGATAGGAACCAATTTCAGCGAGTTTCAAGCATGAAATTGAAAAAAAACACTTTTCCTTAAACAAGCTCTAAATCGTGTTTAATGCACTCTGTTAGTGAAATTTTTTGCAGTACTGCTTAAACTAGAGGATAGGAACCAATTTCAGCGAGTTTCAAGCATGAAATTGAAAAAAAACACTTTTCCTTAAACAAGCTCTAAATCGTGTTTAATGCACTCTGTTAGTGAAATTTTTTGCAGTACTGCTTAAACTAGAGGATAGGAACCAATTTCAGCGAGTTTCAAGCATGAAATTGAAAAAAAACACTTTTCCTTAAACAAGCTCTAAATCGTGTTTAATGCACTCTGTTAGTGAAATTTTTTGCAGTACTGCTTAAACTAGAGGATAGGAACCAATTTCAGCGAGTTTCAAGCATGAAATTGAAAAAAAACACTTTTCCTTAAACAAGCTCTAAATCGTGTTTAATGCACTCTGTTAGTGAAATTTTTTGCAGTACTGCTTAAACTAGAGGATAGGAACCAATTTCAGCGAGTTTCAAGCATGAAATTGAAAAAAAACACTTTTCCTTAAACAAGCTCTAAATCGTGTTTAATGCACTCTGTTAGTGAAATTTTTTGCAGTACTGCTTAAACTAGAGGATAGGAACCAATTTCAGCGAGTTTCAAGCATGAAATTGAAAAAAAACACTTTTCCTTAAACAAGCTCTAAATCGTGTTTAATGCACTCTGTTAGTGAAATTTTTTGCAGTACTGAAAAAAAACACTTTTCCTTAACTTCTTCAGGCTGCAAGCCCGACATCGGGATCAATATGACAACAGCCTGTCCAAGTGCAGAGCGCGAAATTCAAAATCTATTTTTGTAAAATATTTAACTTTCACACATTAACAAGTCCAATACAGCATTTGAAAGATAAACATCTTGTCAATCCAGCCAACATGTCCGATTTTTTAAATGTTTTACAGAGAAAACACCACATATATTTATGTTAGGTCACCACCAAATAAAAAAAGACAGAAAGACATTTTTCACAGCACAAGTAGGCTGCATTTAGCATGCACAAGCCAACCTAACTAACCTAGAACCAACCTAAATAACCTAGAAAAAACTACCTCAGATGACAGTCCTATAACATGTTACACAATAAATCTATGTTTTGTTCAAAAAAAATGCATATTTTAGCTATAAATCAGTTTTACATTACTGCTACCATCATAGCTACAGTAAGAAATCGCACGGGAGTAGCCAGAGAAAATACAGACACCAACGTCAACTACCTTATTACACTTCAGAAAACATTTCAGAGAAATATATGGTGGATAGCTAATGAAAGAGAAAGATCTTGTGAATACAGACAATATTTCAGATTCTTTAAATGTTTTACAGCGAAAACACCACATATATTCATGTTAGCTCACCACCAAATACAAAAAGAGAGACACTTATTTTTCACAGCACCGGTAGCATGCAGCTAGCATGCAGCTAGCATGCAAAGCCAACCTAACTAACCTAGAACTAACCTAAATAACCTAGAAAAAACTCCCTCAGATGACAGTCCTATAACATGTTACACAATAAATCTATGTTTTGTTCAAAAAAAATGCATATTTTAGCTATAAATCAGTTTTACATTACTGCTACCATCATAGCTACAGTAAGAAATCGCACGGCAGTAGCCAGAGAAAACAGACACCAACGTCTACTTCTAATTTCACATCAGAAAAGATTTCAGAAAAATATATGGTGGATAGCTAATGAAAGAGAAAGATCTTGTGAATACAGACAATATTTCCGATTTCTGAAGTGTTTTACAGCGAAAACACAATATATCGTTATATTAGCTTACTACAATAGCTAGCACACAGCAGCATTGATTCTAGTCAAACGCTAGCGATAGCACAGTTCGACAGATATATGAAAAAGCATCCCAAATTGGGTCCTTATCTTTGTTGATTTTCCATCAGAATGTTCTCCAAAGGGTCCTTTGTTCAGAACCGTGTTCATTTGGACCTAGAACGAACGATGTCCCTGTTGAATTAGCATGACACACTGGCCATGCCATGCTAACCTCTCCGTCTTGACAAAATTCTTGCGTCGCATCACGTCTAAAGTCCAGAATAAATTTCAATAATATAATTAAAGTATATTGAAAAAACATACTTTAGGATGATTTTGTGACATGTATCAAAGAAAATCGAAGCTGGAGGTCATATTCACCTATAACGAGTGTTTTCCAGGAGCGCGGTCCAGTTCCTACTTCGCGCCCAGAAAAAATTATAAAGTGCGCACTTATCACTCAAAGAGGTTCCTTTCAGTCCCTGACAGAGATAATCAAGTCCTTTTTTCTCTCACTTCCGCATGACAACCAGGGGAAGATGTGTGACGTGTTTGTACAGTCCCAAGTGCCAAGGCCTTTTATAGAGAGTATCTTGAAGAGAGACATAGCTTCTTGGAAAATTCACTTTTTCCAGAAAATGGGCTGTAAAAAGAGTTATGTTTCACTTAGAGAAATAATTAAACCTGTTTTAGAAACTAGAAGGTGTTTTATATCCAAAGGTAATAAATAATATGCATATTGTACGAGCAAGAATTGAGTACGAGGCCGTTTGAAATGGGCACCTTTTTTCTGGCTACTCAATAATTTCCCTTGCAGCCATAAGAGGTTAAACAAGCTCTAAATCGTGTTTAATGCACTCTGTTAGTGAAATTTTTTGCAGTACTGCTTAAACTAGAGGATAGGAACCAATTTCAGCGAGTTTCAAGCATGAAATTGAAAAAAAACACTTTTCCTTAAACAAGCTCTAAATCGTGTTTAATGCACTCTGTTAGTGAAATTTTTTGCAGTACTGCTTAAACTAGAGGATAGGAACCAATTTCAGCGAGTTTCAAGCATGAAATTGAAAAAAAACACTTTTCCTTAAACAAGCTCTAAATCGTGTTTAATGCACTCTGTTAGTGAAATTTTTTGCAGTACTGCTTAAACTAGAGGATAGGAACCAATTTCAGCGAGTTTCAAGCATGAAATTGAAAAAAAACACTTTTCCTTAAACAAGCTCTAAATCGTGTTTAATGCACTCTGTTAGTGAAATTTTTTGCAGTACTGCTTAAACTAGAGGATAGGAACCAATTTCAGCGAGTTTCAAGCATGAAATTGAAAAAAAACACTTTTCCTTAAACAAGCTCTAAATCGTGTTTAATGCACTCTGTTAGTGAAATTTTTTGCAGTACTGCTTAAACTAGAGGATAGGAACCAATTTCAGCGAGTTTCAAGCATGAAATTGAAAAAAAACACTTTTCCTTAAACAAGCTCTAAATCGTGTTTAATGCACTCTGTTAGTGAAATTTTTTGCAGTACTGCTTAAACTAGAGGATAGGAACCAATTTCAGCGAGTTTCAAGCATGAAATTGAAAAAAAACACTTTTCCTTAAACAAGCTCTAAATCGTGTTTAATGCACTCTGTTAGTGAAATTTTTTGCAGTACTGCTTAAACTAGAGGATAGGAACCAATTTCAGCGAGTTTCAAGCATGAAATTGAAAAAAAACACTTTTCCTTAAACAAGCTCTAAATCGTGTTTAATGCACTCTGTTAGTGAAATTTTTTGCAGTACTGCTTAAACTAGAGGATAGGAACCAATTTCAGCGAGTTTCAAGCATGAAATTGAAAAAAAACACTTTTCCTTAAACAAGCTCTAAATCGTGTTTAATGCACTCTGTTAGTGAAATTTTTTGCAGTACTGCTTAAACTAGAGGATAGGAACCAATTTCAGCGAGTTTCAAGCATGAAATTGAAAAAAAACACTTTTCCTTAAACAAGCTCTAAATCGTGTTTAATGCACTCTGTTAGTGAAATTTTTTGCAGTACTGCTTAAACTAGAGGATAGGAACCAATTTCAGCGAGTTTCAAGCATGAAATTGAAAAAAAACACTTTTCCTTAAACAAGCTCTAAATCGTGTTTAATGCACTCTGTTAGTGAAATTTTTTGCAGTACTGCTTAAACTAGAGGATAGGAACCAATTTCAGCGAGTTTCAAGCATGAAATTGAAAAAAAACACTTTTCCTTAAACAAGCTCTAAATCGTGTTTAATGCACTCTGTTAGTGAAATTTTTTGCAGTACTGCTTAAACTAGAGGATAGGAACCAATTTCAGCGAGTTTCAAGCATGAAATTGAAAAAAAACACTTTTCCTTAAACAAGCTCTAAATCGTGTTTAATGCACTCTGTTAGTGAAATTTTTTGCAGTACTGCTTAAACTAGAGGATAGGAACCAATTTCAGCGAGTTTCAAGCATGAAATTGAAAAAAAACACTTTTCCTTAAACAAGCTCTAAATCGTGTTTAATGCACTCTGTTAGTGAAATTTTTTGCAGTACTGCTTAAACTAGAGGATAGGAACCAATTTCAGCGAGTTTCAAGCATGAAATTGAAAAAAAACACTTTTCCTTAAACAAGCTCTAAATCGTGTTTAATGCACTCTGTTAGTGAAATTTTTTGCAGTACTGCTTAAACTAGAGGATAGGAACCAATTTCAGCGAGTTTCAAGCATGAAATTGAAAAAAAACACTTTTCCTTAAACAAGCTCTAAATCGTGTTTAATGCACTCTGTTAGTGAAATTTTTTGCAGTACTGCTTAAACTAGAGGATAGGAACCAATTTCAGCGAGTTTCAAGCATGAAATTGAAAAAAAACACTTTTCCTTAAACAAGCTCTAAATCGTGTTTAATGCACTCTGTTAGTGAAATTTTTTGCAGTACTGCTTAAACTAGAGGATAGGAACCAATTTCAGCGAGTTTCAAGCATGAAATTGAAAAAAAACACTTTTCCTTAAACAAGCTCTAAATCGTGTTTAATGCACTCTGTTAGTGAAATTTTTTGCAGTACTGCTTAAACTAGAGGATAGGAACCAATTTCAGCGAGTTTCAAGCATGAAATTGAAAAAAAACACTTTTCCTTAAACAAGCTCTAAATCGTGTTTAATGCACTCTGTTAGTGAAATTTTTTGCAGTACTGCTTAAACTAGAGGATAGGAACCAATTTCAGCGAGTTTCAAGCATGAAATTGAAAAAAAACACTTTTCCTTAAACAAGCTCTAAATCGTGTTTAATGCACTCTGTTAGTGAAATTTTTTGCAGTACTGCTTAAACTAGAGGATAGGAACCAATTTCAGCGAGTTTCAAGCATGAAATTGAAAAAAAACACTTTTCCTTAAACAAGCTCTAAATCGTGTTTAATGCACTCTGTTAGTGAAATTTTTTGCAGTACTGCTTAAACTAGAGGATAGGAACCAATTTCAGCGAGTTTCAAGCATGAAATTGAAAAAAAACACTTTTCCTTAAACAAGCTCTAAATCGTGTTTAATGCACTCTGTTAGTGAAATTTTTTGCAGTACTGCTTAAACTAGAGGATAGGAACCAATTTCAGCGAGTTTCAAGCATGAAATTGAAAAAAAACACTTTTCCTTAAACAAGCTCTAAATCGTGTTTAATGCACTCTGTTAGTGAAATTTTTTGCAGTACTGCTTAAACTAGAGGATAGGAACCAATTTCAGCGAGTTTCAAGCATGAAATTGAAAAAAAACACTTTTCCTTAAACAAGCTCTAAATCGTGTTTAATGCACTCTGTTAGTGAAATTTTTTGCAGTACTGCTTAAACTAGAGGATAGGAACCAATTTCAGCGAGTTTCAAGCATGAAATTGAAAAAAAACACTTTTCCTTAAACAAGCTCTAAATCGTGTTTAATGCACTCTGTTAGTGAAATTTTTTGCAGTACTGCTTAAACTAGAGGATAGGAACCAATTTCAGCGAGTTTCAAGCATGAAATTGAAAAAAAACACTTTTCCTTAAACAAGCTCTAAATCGTGTTTAATGCACTCTGTTAGTGAAATTTTTTGCAGTACTGCTTAAACTAGAGGATAGGAACCAATTTCAGCGAGTTTCAAGCATGAAATTGAAAAAAAACACTTTTCCTTAAACAAGCTCTAAATCGTGTTTAATGCACTCTGTTAGTGAAATTTTTTGCAGTACTGCTTAAACTAGAGGATAGGAACCAATTTCAGCGAGTTTCAAGCATGAAATTGAAAAAAAACACTTTTCCTTAAACAAGCTCTAAATCGTGTTTAATGCACTCTGTTAGTGAAATTTTTTGCAGTACTGCTTAAACTAGAGGATAGGAACCAATTTCAGCGAGTTTCAAGCATGAAATTGAAAAAAAACACTTTTCCTTAAACAAGCTCTAAATCGTGTTTAATGCACTCTGTTAGTGAAATTTTTTGCAGTACTGCTTAAACTAGAGGATAGGAACCAATTTCAGCGAGTTTCAAGCATGAAATTGAAAAAAAACACTTTTCCTTAAACAAGCTCTAAATCGTGTTTAATGCACTCTGTTAGTGAAATTTTTTGCAGTACTGCTTAAACTAGAGGATAGGAACCAATTTCAGCGAGTTTCAAGCATGAAATTGAAAAAAAACACTTTTCCTTAAACAAGCTCTAAATCGTGTTTAATGCACTCTGTTAGTGAAATTTTTTGCAGTACTGCTTAAACTAGAGGATAGGAACCAATTTCAGCGAGTTTCAAGCATGAAATTGAAAAAAAACACTTTTCCTTAAACAAGCTCTAAATCGTGTTTAATGCACTCTGTTAGTGAAATTTTTTGCAGTACTGCTTAAACTAGAGGATAGGAACCAATTTCAGCGAGTTTCAAGCATGAAATTGAAAAAAAACACTTTTCCTTAAACAAGCTCTAAATCGTGTTTAATGCACTCTGTTAGTGAAATTTTTTGCAGTACTGCTTAAACTAGAGGATAGGAACCAATTTCAGCGAGTTTCAAGCATGAAATTGAAAAAAAACACTTTTCCTTAAACAAGCTCTAAATCGTGTTTAATGCACTCTGTTAGTGAAATTTTTTGCAGTACTGCTTAAACTAGAGGATAGGAACCAATTTCAGCGAGTTTCAAGCATGAAATTGAAAAAAAACACTTTTCCTTAAACAAGCTCTAAATCGTGTTTAATGCACTCTGTTAGTGAAATTTTTTGCAGTACTGCTTAAACTAGAGGATAGGAACCAATTTCAGCGAGTTTCAAGCATGAAATTGAAAAAAAACACTTTTCCTTAAACAAGCTCTAAATCGTGTTTAATGCACTCTGTTAGTGAAATTTTTTGCAGTACTGCTTAAACTAGAGGATAGGAACCAATTTCAGCGAGTTTCAAGCATGAAATTGAAAAAAAACACTTTTCCTTAAACAAGCTCTAAATCGTGTTTAATGCACTCTGTTAGTGAAATTTTTTGCAGTACTGCTTAAACTAGAGGATAGGAACCAATTTCAGCGAGTTTCAAGCATGAAATTGAAAAAAAACACTTTTCCTTAAACAAGCTCTAAATCGTGTTTAATGCACTCTGTTAGTGAATTTTTTTGCAGTACTGCTTAAACTAGAGGATAGGAACCAATTTCAGCGAGTTTCAAGCATGAAATTGAAAAAAAACACTTTTCCTTAAACAAGCTCTAAATCGTGTTTAATGCACTCTGTTAGTGAAATTTTTTGCAGTACTGCTTAAACTAGAGGATAGGAACCAATTTCAGCGAGTTTCAAGCATGAAATTGAAAAAAAAACACTTTTCCTTAAACAAGCTCTAAATCGTGTTTAATGCACTCTGTTAGTGAAATTTTTTGCAGTACTGCTTAAACTAGAGGATAGGAACCAATTTCAGCGAGTTTCAAGCATGAAATTGAAAAAAAACACTTTTCCTTAAACAAGCTCTAAATCGTGTTTAATGCACTCTGTTAGTGAAATTTTTTGCAGTACTGCTTAAACTAGAGGATAGGAACCAATTTCAGCGAGTTTCAAGCATGAAATTGAAAAAAAACACTTTTCCTTAAACAAGCTCTAAATCGTGTTTAATGCACTCTGTTAGTGAAATTTTTTGCAGTACTGCTTAAACTAGAGGATAGGAACCAATTTCAGCGAGTTTCAAGCATGAAATTGAAAAAAAACACTTTTCCTTAAACAAGCTCTAAATCGTGTTTAATGCACTCTGTTAGTGAAATTTTTTGCAGTACTGCTTAAACTAGAGGATAGGAACCAATTTCAGCGAGTTTCAAGCATGAAATTGAAAAAAAACACTTTTCCTTAAACAAGCTCTAAATCGTGTTTAATGCACTCTGTTAGTGAAATTTTTTGCAGTACTGCTTAAACTAGAGGATAGGAACCAATTTCAGCGAGTTTCAAGCATGAAATTGAAAAAAAACACTTTTCCTTAAACAAGCTCTAAATCGTGTTTAATGCACTCTGTTAGTGAAATTTTTTGCAGTACTGCTTAAACTAGAGGATAGGAACCAATTTCAGCGAGTTTCAAGCATGAAATTGAAAAAAAACACTTTTCCTTAAACAAGCTCTAAATCGTGTTTAATGCACTCTGTTAGTGAAATTTTTTGCAGTACTGCTTAAACTAGAGGATAGGAACCAATTTCAGCGAGTTTCAAGCATGAAATTGAAAAAAAACACTTTTCCTTAAACAAGCTCTAAATCGTGTTTAATGCACTCTGTTAGTGAAATTTTTTGCAGTACTGCTTAAACTAGAGGATAGGAACCAATTTCAGCGAGTTTCAAGCATGAAATTGAAAAAAAACACTTTTCCTTAAACAAGCTCTAAATCGTGTTTAATGCACTCTGTTAGTGAAATTTTTTGCAGTACTGCTTAAACTAGAGGATAGGAACCAATTTCAGCGAGTTTCAAGCATGAAATTGAAAAAAAACACTTTTCCTTAAACAAGCTCTAAATCGTGTTTAATGCACTCTGTTAGTGAAATTTTTTGCAGTACTGCTTAAACTAGAGGATAGGAACCAATTTCAGCGAGTTTCAAGCATGAAATTGAAAAAAAACACTTTTCCTTAAACAAGCTCTAAATCGTGTTTAATGCACTCTGTTAGTGAAATTTTTTGCAGTACTGCTTAAACTAGAGGATAGGAACCAATTTCAGCGAGTTTCAAGCATGAAATTGAAAAAAAACACTTTTCCTTAAACAAGCTCTAAATCGTGTTTAATGCACTCTGTTAGTGAAATTTTTTGCAGTACTGCTTAAACTAGAGGATAGGAACCAATTTCAGCGAGTTTCAAGCATGAAATTGAAAAAAAACACTTTTCCTTAAACAAGCTCTAAATCGTGTTTAATGCACTCTGTTAGTGAAATTTTTTGCAGTACTGCTTAAACTAGAGGATAGGAACCAATTTCAGCGAGTTTCAAGCATGAAATTGAAAAAAAACACTTTTCCTTAAACAAGCTCTAAATCGTGTTTAATGCACTCTGTTAGTGAAATTTTTTGCAGTACTGCTTAAACTAGAGGATAGGAACCAATTTCAGCGAGTTTCAAGCATGAAATTGAAAAAAAACACTTTTCCTTAAACAAGCTCTAAATCGTGTTTAATGCACTCTGTTAGTGAAATTTTTTGCAGTACTGCTTAAACTAGAGGATAGGAACCAATTTCAGCGAGTTTCAAGCATGAAATTGAAAAAAAACACTTTTCCTTAAACAAGCTCTAAATCGTGTTTAATGCACTCTGTTAGTGAAATTTTTTGCAGTACTGCTTAAACTAGAGGATAGGAACCAATTTCAGCGAGTTTCAAGCATGAAATTGAAAAAAAACACTTTTCCTTAAACAAGCTCTAAATCGTGTTTAATGCACTCTGTTAGTGAAATTTTTTGCAGTACTGCTTAAACTAGAGGATAGGAACCAATTTCAGCGAGTTTCAAGCATGAAATTGAAAAAAAACACTTTTCCTTAAACAAGCTCTAAATCGTGTTTAATGCACTCTGTTAGTGAAATTTTTTGCAGTACTGCTTAAACTAGAGGATAGGAACCAATTTCAGCGAGTTTCAAGCATGAAATTGAAAAAAAACACTTTTCCTTAAACAAGCTCTAAATCGTGTTTAATGCACTCTGTTAGTGAAATTTTTTGCAGTACTGCTTAAACTAGAGGATAGGAACCAATTTCAGCGAGTTTCAAGCATGAAATTGAAAAAAAACACTTTTCCTTAAACAAGCTCTAAATCGTGTTTAATGCACTCTGTTAGTGAAATTTTTTGCAGTACTGCTTAAACTAGAGGATAGGAACCAATTTCAGCGAGTTTCAAGCATGAAATTGAAAAAAAACACTTTTCCTTAAACAAGCTCTAAATCGTGTTTAATGCACTCTGTTAGTGAAATTTTTTGCAGTACTGCTTAAACTAGAGGATAGGAACCAATTTCAGCGAGTTTCAAGCATGAAATTGAAAAAAAACACTTTTCCTTAAACAAGCTCTAAATCGTGTTTAATGCACTCTGTTAGTGAAATTTTTTGCAGTACTGCTTAAACTAGAGGATAGGAACCAATTTCAGCGAGTTTCAAGCATGAAATTGAAAAAAAACACTTTTCCTTAAACAAGCTCTAAATCGTGTTTAATGCACTCTGTTAGTGAAATTTTTTGCAGTACTGCTTAAACTAGAGGATAGGAACCAATTCCAGCGAGTTTCAAGCATGAAATTGAAAAAAAACACTTTTCCTTAAACAAGCTCTAAATCGTGTTTAATGCACTCTGTTAGTGAATTTTTTTGCAGTACTGCTTAAACTAGAGGATAGGAACCAATTTCAGCGAGTTTCAAGCATGAAATTGAAAAAAAACACTTTTCCTTAAACAAGCTCTAAATCGTGTTTAATGCACTCTGTTAGTGAAATTTTTTGCAGTACTGCTTAAACTAGAGGATAGGAACCAATTTCAGCGAGTTTCAAGCATGAAATTGAAAAAAAACACTTTTCCTTAAACAAGCTCTAAATCGTGTTTAATGCACTCTGTTAGTGAAATTTTTTGCAGTACTGCTTAAACTAGAGGATAGGAACCAATTTCAGCGAGTTTCAAGCATGAAATTGAAAAAAAACACTTTTCCTTAAACAAGCTCTAAATCGTGTTTAATGCACTCTGTTAGTGAAATTTTTTGCAGTACTGCTTAAACTAGAGGATAGGAACCAATTTCAGCGAGTTTCAAGCATGAAATTGAAAAAAAACACTTTTCCTTAAACAAGCTCTAAATCGTGTTTAATGCACTCTGTTAGTGAAATTTTTTGCAGTACTGCTTAAACTAGAGGATAGGAACCAATTTCAGCGAGTTTCAAGCATGAAATTGAAAAAAAACACTTTTCCTTAAACAAGCTCTAAATCGTGTTTAATGCACTCTGTTAGTGAAATTTTTTGCAGTACTGCTTAAACTAGAGGATAGGAACCAATTTCAGCGAGTTTCAAGCATGAAATTGAAAAAAAACACTTTTCCTTAAACAAGCTCTAAATCGTGTTTAATGCACTCTGTTAGTGAAATTTTTTGCAGTACTGCTTAAACTAGAGGATAGGAACCAATTTCAGCGAGTTTCAAGCATGAAATTGAAAAAAAACACTTTTCCTTAAACAAGCTCTAAATCGTGTTTAATGCACTCTGTTAGTGAAATTTTTTGCAGTACTGCTTAAACTAGAGGATAGGAACCAATTTCAGCGAGTTTCAAGCATGAAATTGAAAAAAAACACTTTTCCTTAAACAAGCTCTAAATCGTGTTTAATGCACTCTGTTAGTGAAATTTTTTGCAGTACTGCTTAAACTAGAGGATAGGAACCAATTTCAGCGAGTTTCAAGCATGAAATTGAAAAAAAACACTTTTCCTTAAACAAGCTCTAAATCGTGTTTAATGCACTCTGTTAGTGAAATTTTTTGCAGTACTGCTTAAACTAGAGGATAGGAACCAATTTCAGCGAGTTTCAAGCATGAAATTGAAAAAAAACACTTTTCCTTAAACAAGCTCTAAATCGTGTTTAATGCACTCTGTTAGTGAAATTTTTTGCAGTACTGCTTAAACTAGAGGATAGGAACCAATTTCAGCGAGTTTCAAGCATGAAATTGAAAAAAAACACTTTTCCTTAAACAAGCTCTAAATCGTGTTTAATGCACTCTGTTAGTGAAATTTTTTGCAGTACTGCTTAAACTAGAGGATAGGAACCAATTTCAGCGAGTTTCAAGCATGAAATTGAAAAAAAACACTTTTCCTTAAACAAGCTCTAAATCGTGTTTAATGCACTCTGTTAGTGAAATTTTTTGCAGTACTGCTTAAACTAGAGGATAGGAACCAATTTCAGCGAGTTTCAAGCATGAAATTGAAAAAAAACACTTTTCCTTAAACAAGCTCTAAATCGTGTTTAATGCACTCTGTTAGTGAAATTTTTTGCAGTACTGCTTAAACTAGAGGATAGGAACCAATTTCAGCGAGTTTCAAGCATGAAATTGAAAAAAAACACTTTTCCTTAAACAAGCTCTAAATCGTGTTTAATGCACTCTGTTAGTGAAATTTTTTGCAGTACTGCTTAAACTAGAGGATAGGAACCAATTTCAGCGAGTTTCAAGCATGAAATTGAAAAAAAACACTTTTCCTTAAACAAGCTCTAAATCGTGTTTAATGCACTCTGTTAGTGAAATTTTTTGCAGTACTGCTTAAACTAGAGGATAGGAACCAATTTCAGCGAGTTTCAAGCATGAAATTGAAAAAAAACACTTTTCCTTAAACAAGCTCTAAATCGTGTTTAATGCACTCTGTTAGTGAAATTTTTTGCAGTACTGCTTAAACTAGAGGATAGGAACCAATTTCAGCGAGTTTCAAGCATGAAATTGAAAAAAAACACTTTTCCTTAAACAAGCTCTAAATCGTGTTTAATGCACTCTGTTAGTGAAATTTTTTGCAGTACTGCTTAAACTAGAGGATAGGAACCAATTTCAGCGAGTTTCAAGCATGAAATTGAAAAAAAACACTTTTCCTTAAACAAGCTCTAAATCGTGTTTAATGCACTCTGTTAGTGAAATTTTTTGCAGTACTGCTTAAACTAGAGGATAGGAACCAATTTCAGCGAGTTTCAAGCATGAAATTGAAAAAAAACACTTTTCCTTAAACAAGCTCTAAATCGTGTTTAATGCACTCTGTTAGTGAAATTTTTTGCAGTACTGCTTAAACTAGAGGATAGGAACCAATTTCAGCGAGTTTCAAGCATGAAATTGAAAAAAAACACTTTTCCTTAAACAAGCTCTAAATCGTGTTTAATGCACTCTGTTAGTGAAATTTTTTGCAGTACTGCTTAAACTAGAGGATAGGAACCAATTTCAGCGAGTTTCAAGCATGAAATTGAAAAAAAACACTTTTCCTTAAACAAGCTCTAAATCGTGTTTAATGCACTCTGTTAGTGAAATTTTTTGCAGTACTGCTTAAACTAGAGGATAGGAACCAATTTCAGCGAGTTTCAAGCATGAAATTGAAAAAAAACACTTTTCCTTAAACAAGCTCTAAATCGTGTTTAATGCACTCTGTTAGTGAAATTTTTTGCAGTACTGCTTAAACTAGAGGATAGGAACCAATTTCAGCGAGTTTCAAGCATGAAATTGAAAAAAAACACTTTTCCTTAAACAAGCTCTAAATCGTGTTTAATGCACTCTGTTAGTGAAATTTTTTGCAGTACTGCTTAAACTAGAGGATAGGAACCAATTTCAGCGAGTTTCAAGCATGAAATTGAAAAAAAACACTTTTCCTTAAACAAGCTCTAAATCGTGTTTAATGCACTCTGTTAGTGAAATTTTTTGCAGTACTGCTTAAACTAGAGGATAGGAACCAATTTCAGCGAGTTTCAAGCATGAAATTGAAAAAAAACACTTTTCCTTAAACAAGCTCTAAATCGTGTTTAATGCACTCTGTTAGTGAAATTTTTTGCAGTACTGCTTAAACTAGAGGATAGGAACCAATTTCAGCGAGTTTCAAGCATGAAATTGAAAAAAAACACTTTTCCTTAAACAAGCTCTAAATCGTGTTTAATGCACTCTGTTAGTGAAATTTTTTGCAGTACTGCTTAAACTAGAGGATAGGAACCAATTTCAGCGAGTTTCAAGCATGAAATTGAAAAAAAACACTTTTCCTTAAACAAGCTCTAAATCGTGTTTAATGCACTCTGTTAGTGAAATTTTTTGCAGTACTGCTTAAACTAGAGGATAGGAACCAATTTCAGCGAGTTTCAAGCATGAAATTGAAAAAAAACACTTTTCCTTAAACAAGCTCTAAATCGTGTTTAATGCACTCTGTTAGTGAAATTTTTTGCAGTACTGCTTAAACTAGAGGATAGGAACCAATTTCAGCGAGTTTCAAGCATGAAATTGAAAAAAAACACTTTTCCTTAAACAAGCTCTAAATCGTGTTTAATGCACTCTGTTAGTGAAATTTTTTGCAGTACTGCTTAAACTAGAGGATAGGAACCAATTTCAGCGAGTTTCAAGCATGAAATTGAAAAAAAACACTTTTCCTTAAACAAGCTCTAAATCGTGTTTAATGCACTCTGTTAGTGAAATTTTTTGCAGTACTGCTTAAACTAGAGGATAGGAACCAATTTCAGCGAGTTTCAAGCATGAAATTGAAAAAAAACACTTTTCCTTAAACAAGCTCTAAATCGTGTTTAACTTCTTCAGGCTGCAAGCCCGACATCGGGATCAATATGACAACAGCCTGTCCAAGTGCAGAGCGCGAAATTCAAAATCTATTTTTGTAAAATATTTAACTTTCACACATTAACAAGTCCAATACAGCATTTGAAAGATAAACATCTTGTCAATCCAGCCAACATGTCCGATTTTTTAAATGTTTTACAGAGAAAACACCACATATATTTATGTTAGGTCACCACCAAATAAAAAAAGACAGAAAGACATTTTTCACAGCACAAGTAGGCTGCATTTAGCATGCACAAGCCAACCTAACTAACCTAGAACCAACCTAAATAACCTAGAAAAAACTACCTCAGATGACAGTCCTATAACATGTTACACAATAAATCTATGTTTTGTTCAAAAAAAATGCATATTTTAGCTATAAATCAGTTTTACATTACTGCTACCATCATAGCTACAGTAAGAAATCGCACGGGAGTAGCCAGAGAAAATACAGACACCAACGTCAACTACCTTATTACACTTCAGAAAACATTTCAGAGAAATATATGGTGGATAGCTAATGAAAGAGAAAGATCTTGTGAATACAGACAATATTTCAGATTCTTTAAATGTTTTACAGCGAAAACACCACATATATTCATGTTAGCTCACCACCAAATACAAAAAGAGAGACAGATATTTTTCACAGCACCGGTAGCATGCAGCTAGCATGCAGCTAGCATGCAAAGCCAACCTAACTAACCTAGAACTAACCTAAATAACCTAGAAAAAACTCCCTCAGATGACAGTCCTATAACATGTTACACAATAAATCTATGTTTTGTTCAAAAAAAATGCATATTTTAGCTATAAATCAGTTTTACATTACTGCTACCATCATAGCTACAGTAAGAAATCGCACGGCAGTAGCCAGAGAAAACAGACACCAACGTCTACTTCTAATTTCACATCAGAAAAGATTTCAGAAAAATATATGGTGGATAGCTAATGAAAGAGAAAGATCTTGTGAATACAGACAATATTTCCGATTTCTGAAGTGTTTTACAGCGAAAACACAATATATCGTTATATTAGCTTACTACAATAGCTAACACACAGCAGCATTGATTCTAGTCAAACGCTAGCGATAGCACAGTTCGACAGATATATGAAAAAGCATCCCAAATTGGGTCCTTATCTTTGTTGATTTTCCATCAGAATGTTCTCCAAAGGGTCCTTTGTTCAGAACCGTGTTCATTTGGACCTAGAACGAACGATGTCCCTGTTGAATTAGCATGACACACTGGCCATGCCATGCTAACCTCTCCGTCTTGACAAAATTCTTGCGTCGCATCACGTCTAAAGTCCAGAATAAATTTCAATAATATAATTAAAGTATATTGAAAAAACATACTTTAGGATGATTTTGTGACATGTATCAAAGAAAATCGAAGCTGGAGGTCATATTCACCTATAACGAGTGTTTTCCAGGAGCGCGGTCCAGTTCCTACTTCGCGCCCAGAAAAAATTATAAAGTGCGCACTTATCACTCAAAGAGGTTCCTTTCAGTCCCTGACAGAGATAATCAAGTCCTTTTTTCTCTCACTTCCGCATGACAACCAGGGGAAGATGTGTGACGTGTTTGTACAGTCCCAAGTGCCAAGGCCTTTTATAGAGAGTATCTTGAAGAGAGACATAGCTTCTTGGAAAATTCACTTTTTCCAGAAAATGGGCTGTAAAAAGAGTTATGTTTCACTTAGAGAAATAATTAAACCTGTTTTAGAAACTAGAAGGTGTTTTATATCCAAAGGTAATAAATAATATGCATATTGTACGAGCAAGAATTGAGTACGAGGCCGTTTGAAATGGGCACCTTTTTTCTGGCTACTCAATAATTTCCCTTGCAGCCATAAGAGGTTAATGCACTCTGTTAGTGAAATTTTTTGCAGTACTGCTTAAACTAGAGGATAGGAACCAATTTCAGCGAGTTTCAAGCATGAAATTGAAAAAAAACACTTTTCCTTAAACAAGCTCTAAATCGTGTTTAATGCACTCTGTTAGTGAAATTTTTTGCAGTACTGCTTAAACTAGAGGATAGGAACCAATTTCAGCGAGTTTCAAGCATGAAATTGAAAAAAAACACTTTTCCTTAAACAAGCTCTAAATCGTGTTTAATGCACTCTGTTAGTGAAATTTTTTGCAGTACTGCTTAAACTAGAGGATAGGAACCAATTTCAGCGAGTTTCAAGCATGAAATTGAAAAAAAACACTTTTCCTTAAACAAGCTCTAAATCGTGTTTAATGCACTCTGTTAGTGAAATTTTTTGCAGTACTGCTTAAACTAGAGGATAGGAACCAATTTCAGCGAGTTTCAAGCATGAAATTGAAAAAAAACACTTTTCCTTAAACAAGCTCTAAATCGTGTTTAATGCACTCTGTTAGTGAAATTTTTTGCAGTACTGCTTAAACTAGAGGATAGGAACCAATTTCAGCGAGTTTCAAGCATGAAATTGAAAAAAAACACTTTTCCTTAAACAAGCTCTAAATCGTGTTTAATGCACTCTGTTAGTGAAATTTTTTGCAGTACTGCTTAAACTAGAGGATAGGAACCAATTTCAGCGAGTTTCAAGCATGAAATTGAAAAAAAACACTTTTCCTTAAACAAGCTCTAAATCGTGTTTAATGCACTCTGTTAGTGAAATTTTTTGCAGTACTGCTTAAACTAGAGGATAGGAACCAATTTCAGCGAGTTTCAAGCATGAAATTGAAAAAAAACACTTTTCCTTAAACAAGCTCTAAATCGTGTTTAATGCACTCTGTTAGTGAAATTTTTTGCAGTACTGCTTAAACTAGAGGATAGGAACCAATTTCAGCGAGTTTCAAGCATGAAATTGAAAAAAAACACTTTTCCTTAAACAAGCTCTAAATCGTGTTTAATGCACTCTGTTAGTGAAATTTTTTGCAGTACTGCTTAAACTAGAGGATAGGAACCAATTTCAGCGAGTTTCAAGCATGAAATTGAAAAAAAACACTTTTCCTTAAACAAGCTCTAAATCGTGTTTAATGCACTCTGTTAGTGAAATTTTTTGCAGTACTGCTTAAACTAGAGGATAGGAACCAATTTCAGCGAGTTTCAAGCATGAAATTGAAAAAAAACACTTTTCCTTAAACAAGCTCTAAATCGTGTTTAATGCACTCTGTTAGTGAAATTTTTTGCAGTACTGCTTAAACTAGAGGATAGGAACCAATTTCAGCGAGTTTCAAGCATGAAATTGAAAAAAAACACTTTTCCTTAAACAAGCTCTAAATCGTGTTTAATGCACTCTGTTAGTGAAATTTTTTGCAGTACTGCTTAAACTAGAGGATAGGAACCAATTTCAGCGAGTTTCAAGCATGAAATTGAAAAAAAACACTTTTCCTTAAACAAGCTCTAAATCGTGTTTAATGCACTCTGTTAGTGAAATTTTTTGCAGTACTGCTTAAACTAGAGGATAGGAACCAATTTCAGCGAGTTTCAAGCATGAAATTGAAAAAAAACACTTTTCCTTAAACAAGCTCTAAATCGTGTTTAATGCACTCTGTTAGTGAAATTTTTTGCAGTACTGCTTAAACTAGAGGATAGGAACCAATTTCAGCGAGTTTCAAGCATGAAATTGAAAAAAAACACTTTTCCTTAAACAAGCTCTAAATCGTGTTTAATGCACTCTGTTAGTGAAATTTTTTGCAGTACTGCTTAAACTAGAGGATAGGAACCAATTTCAGCGAGTTTCAAGCATGAAATTGAAAAAAAACACTTTTCCTTAAACAAGCTCTAAATCGTGTTTAATGCACTCTGTTAGTGAAATTTTTTGCAGTACTGCTTAAACTAGAGGATAGGAACCAATTTCAGCGAGTTTCAAGCATGAAATTGAAAAAAAACACTTTTCCTTAAACAAGCTCTAAATCGTGTTTAATGCACTCTGTTAGTGAAATTTTTTGCAGTACTGCTTAAACTAGAGGATAGGAACCAATTTCAGCGAGTTTCAAGCATGAAATTGAAAAAAAACACTTTTCCTTAAACAAGCTCTAAATCGTGTTTAATGCACTCTGTTAGTGAAATTTTTTGCAGTACTGCTTAAACTAGAGGATAGGAACCAATTTCAGCGAGTTTCAAGCATGAAATTGAAAAAAAACACTTTTCCTTAAACAAGCTCTAAATCGTGTTTAATGCACTCTGTTAGTGAAATTTTTTGCAGTACTGCTTAAACTAGAGGATAGGAACCAATTTCAGCGAGTTTCAAGCATGAAATTGAAAAAAAACACTTTTCCTTAAACAAGCTCTAAATCGTGTTTAATGCACTCTGTTAGTGAAATTTTTTGCAGTACTGCTTAAACTAGAGGATAGGAACCAATTTCAGCGAGTTTCAAGCATGAAATTGAAAAAAAACACTTTTCCTTAAACAAGCTCTAAATCGTGTTTAATGCACTCTGTTAGTGAAATTTTTTGCAGTACTGCTTAAACTAGAGGATAGGAACCAATTTCAGCGAGTTTCAAGCATGAAATTGAAAAAAAACACTTTTCCTTAAACAAGCTCTAAATCGTGTTTAATGCACTCTGTTAGTGAAATTTTTTGCAGTACTGCTTAAACTAGAGGATAGGAACCAATTTCAGCGAGTTTCAAGCATGAAATTGAAAAAAAACACTTTTCCTTAAACAAGCTCTAAATCGTGTTTAATGCACTCTGTTAGTGAAATTTTTTGCAGTACTGCTTAAACTAGAGGATAGGAACCAATTTCAGCGAGTTTCAAGCATGAAATTGAAAAAAAACACTTTTCCTTAAACAAGCTCTAAATCGTGTTTAATGCACTCTGTTAGTGAAATTTTTTGCAGTACTGCTTAAACTAGAGGATAGGAACCAATTTCAGCGAGTTTCAAGCATGAAATTGAAAAAAAACACTTTTCCTTAAACAAGCTCTAAATCGTGTTTAATGCACTCTGTTAGTGAAATTTTTTGCAGTACTGCTTAAACTAGAGGATAGGAACCAATTTCAGCGAGTTTCAAGCATGAAATTGAAAAAAAACACTTTTCCTTAAACAAGCT
The DNA here is from genome assembly GCF_045679555.1 of Salvelinus alpinus. Taxonomy (NCBI): domain Eukaryota; kingdom Metazoa; phylum Chordata; class Actinopteri; order Salmoniformes; family Salmonidae; genus Salvelinus; species Salvelinus alpinus. Next base: position 3,644,083 of record NC_092098.1, read on the forward strand.
CTAAATCGTGTTTAATGCACTCTGTTAGTGAAATTTTTTGCAGTACTGCTTAAACTAGAGGATAGGAACCAATTTCAGCGAGTTTCAAGCATGAAATTGAAAAAAAACACTTTTCCTTAAACAAGCTCTAAATCGTGTTTAATGCACTCTGTTAGTGAAATTTTTTGCAGTACTGCTTAAACTAGAGGATAGGAACCAATTTCAGCGAGTTTCAAGCATGAAATTGAAAAAAAACACTTTTCCTTAAACAAGCTCTAAATCGTGTTTAATGCACTCTGTTAGTGAAATTTTTTGCAGTACTGCTTAAACTAGAGGATAGGAACCAATTTCAGCGAGTTTCAAGCATGAAATTGAAAAAAAACACTTTTCCTTAAACAAGCTCTAAATCGTGTTTAATGCACTCTGTTAGTGAAATTTTTTGCAGTACTGCTTAAACTAGAGGATAGGAACCAATTTCAGCGAGTTTCAAGCATGAAATTGAAAAAAAACACTTTTCCTTAAACAAGCTCTAAATCGTGTTTAACCTTTCTAGAACCTCAACCCCGGATCCGGGATCACCCCCCACCCCCCACACACTGATTAGCATAGATAGCATAGCTTCAGAAGTAGATAGTAGCATCTAAATATCATTAAATCACAAGTCCAAGACACCAGATGAAAGATACAGATCTTGTGAATAAAGCCACCATTTCAGATTTTTAAAATGTTTTACAGGGAAGACAAAATATGTAAATCTATTAGCTAAACACGTTAGCAAAATACACCACTATTCTAACTCCATCAGTTTCTTACTCCTTCAGGTGCTATCACCAATTCGGCTCAACTAAGATATTGATAGCCAATAACCTATAAAAAAAACCATCAGATGACAGTCTGATAACATATTCATGGTATAGGATAGTTTTTGTTAGAAAAAAGTGCATATTTCAGGTAGAAATCACAGTTTACAATTGCACCGACCATCACAAATCCACTAGAATTACTAGATAGAGCAACGTGTATGACCAATTTACTCATCATAAAACATTTCATAAAAATAGACAAAGCATAGCAATGGAAAGACCCAGTTCTTGTGATTTCAGACCATATTTCAGATTTTCTAAGCGTTTTTCAGCGAAAACACAATAAATCGATAAGTTAGCATACCACATGTGAAAACGTTACCAGAGCATCGATTCCAGCCAAAGAGCGCTATAACGTAATCACCGCCAAAAGATATTAATTTTTTCACTAACCTTCTCAGAATTCTTCCGATGACACTCCTGTAACATCATTTTACAACATACATATACAGTTTGTTCGAAAAGGTGCATATTTAGCCATACAAAACCGTGGTTACACAATAAAAATACTAGGAAATCAAGCCTCAATATGTCTGACGTCATCTATCAGAGTGATCTAGTTTAATTGAAAGCTAATCATATACTTGACTAAAAAATACAGGGTAGACAGGAATCGAAAGACAAATTAGTTCTTAATGCAACCGCTGATTTACATTTTTAAAATTATCCTTACTTTTCAATACAGGGTTCGCCAGGTGAAGCTATACCAAACAAAATGGCGAAATATGCGTTTAAAATATTTCGACAGAAACACGGTTTATCATATTAAATATTGCTTACTTTGAGCTGATCTTCCATCATATTCTTGGGCAATGTATCCTTTCTATGTTATAAACGTCTTTTGGTCGATAGATGTCCTCTGTCCTTCGAAATGTCCACCACCAACGACCGACACTCCCGAAACGTGTCCCAAAGCTAGCAAAGTGCACGACAAATAAATTCCTCAGAATCGCACTAAACGGATATAAATTGCTATAAAACGGTTCAAATTCACTACATTATGATGTTTTTAACAACTATAACGACTGAAAACATGACCGGAGAAATATTGCTGGTTAGAAAACGATTTGGAACGAGACAGGTCCGATGGCCTTCACGCTTGAGGCGCACGTTGAGAAAGGGCGGTCTCTGTACATTTTGGTCATTTATAATGGCTGTGAACGTCCCATCGATTTCATTGAAAACGTGATGACGTACAGACACCCAGAGGAAGACGTAGGCAGTGTCGGTTTCTTCATAGCATTCACTGTGGCCTTATAAACAGACCCCAGATCAGAGGTAAACATTTCTGAAATCTGAACCCTGTCATGAAAAGTGCTGTAGAAATTGTTCTGTACCACTCAGAGACAAAATTCCAACTTCTATAGAAACTAGAAGGTGTTTTCTATCCAATAATAACAATAATATGCATATTGTACGATCAAGAATTTAGCACGAGGCAGTTTAATTTGGAGACACAAATATGCTAATGCGGAACAGCACCCCCTATAGTTGCAAGAAGTTAAACAGGTATTGTTCAGGCGCTTTATAAGGGGCATTAACCACCCCAAACCGTGAGAAACAGTAACAGGTTGACCTGACACCTGGTCACTTACTTACCCACCAACCCCCCTGGGCATGCACCCTTCTACATGACATAGGGTCATAAATCATTACATAGGGTCATCAATCAGGCTTGGGTCATCAATCATTAACGGCCTGTCAAATGGACCCTTACTCACCCCATAGCCCCCACCTAACCAGGCTTGCCTGACCAGAAGACATGCACACGTCATCACTACATAGGGTTCACATAGAGTTCACATAGGTTCACATAGGGTCATCAATCAAAATTTTGACACGTCACATCTACTTTAATCTCTCTGACGCACCCTGAAACACCCTAACAACGCACCCTGACGCACCCTAACGACGCACCCTGACGAACCCTAACGACGCACCCTAACGACAGGACGCACCCTGACGCACCCTAACGACGCACCCTGACGCACCCTAACAACGCACCCTAACGACAGGACGCACCCTGACGCACCCTAACGACGCACCCTGACACACCCTAACAACGCACCCTGACGACACAACGCACCCTGACGAACCCTAACGACGCACCCTGACGCACCCTAACGACGCACCCTGACGCACCCTAACGACGCACCCTGACGCACCCTAACGACGCACCCTGACGAACCCTAACGACGCACCCTGACGAACGAACCCTAACGACGCACCCTGACGCACCCTAACGACGCACCCTGACGCACCCTAACGACGCACCCTGACGAACCCTAACGACAAACCCTGACGCACCCTAACGACGCACCCTGACGCACCCTAACGACGCACCCTGACGCACCCTAACGAGGCACCCTGACGAACCCTAACGACGCACCCTATCGCACCCTAACGACGCACCCTAACGACACAACGCACCCTGAAGCACCCTAACGACGCACCCTGACGCACCCTAACAACGCACCCTGACGCACCCTAACGACGCACCCTGACGAACCCTAATGACGCACCCTGACGAACCCTAACGACGCACCCTGACGCACCCTAACGACGCACCCTGACGACACAACGCACCCTGACGAACCCTAACGACGCACCCTGACGCACCCTAACGACGCACCCTGACGCAACCTAACGACGCACCCTGACGAACCCTAACGACGCTCCCTGACGCACCCTAACGACGCACCCTGACGAACCCTAACGACGCACCCTGACGCACCCTAACGACGCACCCTGACGCACCCTAACGACCCACCCTGACGCACCCTAACGCACCCGACACCCTGACGCACCCTAACGACACAACGCACCCTGACGCACCCTAACGACGCACCCTGACGCAACCTAACGACGCACCCTGACGAACCCTAACGACGCTCCCTGACGCACCCTAACGACGCACCCTGACGAACGCTACGACGCACCCTGACGCACCCTAACGACGCACCCTGACGCACCCTAACAACGCACCCTAACGACAGAACGCACCCTGACGCACCCTAACGACGCACCCTGACGCACCCTAACAACGCACCCTGACGACACAACGCACCCTGACGCACCCTAACGACGCACCCTGACGCACCCTGACGCACCCTAACGACGCACCCTGACGAACCCTAACGACGCACCCTAACGACAGGACGCACCCTGACGCACCCTAACGACGCACCCTGACACACCCTAACAACGCACCCTGACGACACAACGCACCCTGACGAACCCTAACGACGCACCCTGACGCACCCTAACGACGCACCCTGACGCACCCTAACGACGCACCCTGACGAACCCTAACGACGAACCCTGACGCACCCTAACGACGCACCCTGACGCACCCTAACGACGCACCCTGACGAACCCTAACGACGCACCCTAACGACGCACCCTACGCACCCTAACGACGCACCCTGACGCACCCTAACGACGCACCCTAACGACGCACCCTGACGAACCCTAACGACGCACCCTAACGACAGGACGCACCCTGACGCACCCTAACGACGCACCCTGACGCACCCTAACAACGCACCCTAACGACAGGACGCACCCTGACGCACCCTAACGACGCACCCTGACACACCCTAACAACGCACCCTGACGACACAACGCACCCTGACGAACCCTAACGACGCACCCTGACGCACCCTAACGACGCACCCTGACGCACCCTAACGACGCACCCTGACGCACCCTAACGACGCACCCTGACGAACCCTAACGACGCACCCTGACGAACCCTAACGACGCACCCTGACGCACCCTAACAACGCACCCTGACGACACAACGCACCCTGACGAACACTAACGACGCACCCTGACGCACCCTAACGACGCACCCTGACGCACCCTAACGACGCACCCTGACGAACCCTAACGACGCACCCTGACGCACCCTAACGACGCACCCTGACGCACCCTAACGACGCACCCTGAGGCACCCTAACGACGCACCCTGACGAACCCTAACGACGCACCCTATCGCACCCTAACGACGCACCCTAACGACGCACCCTATCGCACCCTAACGACGCACCCTGAAACACCCTAACGACGCACCCTGACGCACCCTAACGACGCACCCTGACGAACCCTAACGACGCACCCTAACGACAGGACGCACCCTGACGCACCCTAACGACGCACCCTGACGCACCCTAACAACGCACCCTAACGACAGGACGCACCCTGACGCACCCTAACGACGCACCCTGACACACCCTAACAACGCACCCTGACGACACAACGCACCCTGACGAACCCTAACGACGCACCCTGACGCACCCTAACGACGCACCCTGACGCACCCTAACGACGCACCCTGACGAACCCTAACGACGAACCCTGACGCACCCTAACGACGCACCCTGACGCACCCTAACGACGCACCCTGACGCAACCTAACGAGGCACCCTGACGAACCCTAACGACGCACCCTATCGCACCCTAACGACGCACCCTAACGACGCACCCTAACAACGCACCCTAACGACAGGACGCACCCTGACGCACCCTAACGACGCACCCTGACACACCCTAACAACGCACCCTGACGACACAACGCACCCTGACGCACCCTAACGACGCACCCTGACGCACCCTGACGCACCCTAACGACGCACCCTGACGAACCCTAACGACGCACCCTAACGACAGGACGCACCCTGACGCACCCTAACGACGCACCCTGACGCACCATAACAACGCACCCTAACGACAGGACGCACCCTGACGCACCCTGACGCACCCTAACAACGCACCCTAACGACACAGCGCACCCTGACGCACCCTAACGACGCACCCTGACGCACCCTAACGACGCACCCTGACGCACCCTAACGACGCACCCTGACGAACCCTAACGACGCACCCTGACGCACCCTAACGACGCACCCTGACGCACCCTAACGACGCACCCTGACGAACCCTAACGACGAACCCTGACGCACCCTAACGACGCACCCTGACGCACCCTAACGACGCACCCTGACGCAACCTAACGAGGCACCCTGACGAACCCTAACGACGCACCCTATCGCACCCTAACGACGCACCCTAACGACGCACCCTAACAACGCACCCTAACGACAGGACGCACCCTGACGCACCCTAACGACGCACCCTGACGCACCCTAACAACGCACCCTGACGACACAACGCACCCTGACGCACCCTAACGACGCACCCTGACGCACCCTGACGCACCCTAACGACGCACCCTGACGCACCCTAACGACGCACCCTAACGACCTGACGCACCCTAACAACGCACCCTAACGACAGGACGCACCCTGACGCACCCTGACGCACCCTAACAACGCACCCTAATGACACAACGCACCCTGACGCACCCTAACAACGCACCCTGACGCACCCTAACGACGCACCCTGACGAACCCTAACGACGCACCCTGACGAATCTTAACGACGCACCCTGACGCACCCTAACGACGCACCCTGACGCACCCTAACGACGCACCCTGACGCACCCTAACGACGCACCCTGACGAACCCTAACGACGAACCCTGACGCACCCTAACGACGCACCCTGACGCACCCTAACGACGCACCCTGACGAACCCTAACGACGCACCCTAACGACGCACCCTATCGCACCCTAACGACGCACCCTGAAACACCCTAACGTCGCACCCTGACGCACCCTAACGACGCACCCTGACGAACCCTAACGACGCACCCTAACGACAGGACGCACCCTGACGCACCCTAACGACGCACCCTGACGCACCCTAACAACGCACCCTAACGACAGGACGCACCCTGACGCACCCTAACGACGCACCCTGACACACCCTAACAACGCACCCTGACGACACAACGCACCCTGACGAACCCTAACGACGCACCCTGACGCACCCTAACGACGCACCCTGACGCACCCTAACGACGCACCCTGACGCACCCTAACGACGCACCCTGACGAACCCTAACGACGCACCCTGACGAACCCTAACGACGCACCCTGACGCACCCTAACAACGCACCCTGACGACACAACGCACCCTGACGAACACTAACGACGCACCCTGACGCACCCTAACGACGCACCCTGACGCACCCTAACGACGCACCCTGACGAACCCTAACGACGAACCCTGACCCACCCTAACGACGCACCCTGACGCACCCTAACGACGCACCCTGACGCACCCTAACGACGCACCCTGACGCACCCTAACGACGCACCCTGACGAACCCTAACGACGAACCCTGACCCACCCTAACGACGCACCCTGACGCACCCTAACGACGCACCCTATCGCACCCTAACGACGCACCCTAACGACGCACCCTATCGCACCCTAACGACGCACCCTGAAACACCCTAACGACGCACCCTGACGCACCCTAACGACGCACCCTGACGAACCCTAACGACGCACCCTAACGACAGGACGCACCCTGACGCACCCTAACGACGCACCCTGACGCACCCTAACAACGCACCCTAACGACAGGACGCACCCTGACGCACCCTAACGACGCACCCTGACACACCCTAACAACGCACCCTGACGACACAACGCACCCTGACGAACCCTAACGACGCACCCTGACGCACCCTAACGACGCACCCTGACGCACCCTAACGACGCACCCTGACGAACCCTAACGACGAACCCTGACGCACCCTAACGACGCACCCTGACGCACCCTAACGACGCACCCTGACGCAACCTAACGAGGCACCCTGACTTACCCTAACGACGCACCCTATCGCACCCTAACGACGCACCCTAACGACGCACCCTAACAACGCACCCTAACGACAGGACGCACCCTGACGCACCCTAACGACGCACCCTGACACACCCTAACAACGCACCCTGACGACACAACGCACCCTGACGCACCCTAACGACGCACCCTGACGCACCCTAACGACGCACCCTGACGAACCCTAACGACGCACCCTAACGACAGGACGCACCCTGACGCACCCTAACGACGCACCCTGAAGCACCCTAACAACGCACCCTAACGACAGGACGCACCCTGACGCACCCTGACGCACCCTAACAACGCACCCTAACGACACAACGCACCCTGACGCACCCTAATGACGCACCCTGACACACCCTAACGACGCACCCTGACGAATCCTAACGACGCACCCTGACGAACCCTAACGACGCACTGACGCACCCTAACAACGCACCCTGACGACACAACGCACCCTGACGAACCCTAACGACGCACCCTGACGCACCCTAACGACGCACCCTGACGCACCCTAACGACGCACCCTGACGAACCCTAACGACGCACCCTGACGCACCCTAACGACGCACACTGACGCACCCTAACGACGCACCCTGACGAACCCTAACGACGCACCCTGACGCACCCTAACGACGCACCCTGACGCACCCTAACGACGCACCCTGACGACACAACGCACCCTGACGAACCCTAGCGACGCACCCTGACGCACCCTAACGACGCACCCTGACGCACCCTAACGACGCACCCTGACGCACCCTAACGACGCACCCTGACGCACCCTAACAACTAACGACGCACCCTGACGCACCCTAACGACGCACCCTGACGCACCCTAACAACGCACCCTGACGACACAACGCACCCTGACGAATCCTAACGACGCACCCTGACGCACCCTAACGACGCACCCTGACGCACCCTAACGACGCACCCTGACGAACCCTAACGACGAACCCTGACGCACCCTAACGACGCACCCTGACGCACCCTAACGACGCACCCTGACGCACCCTAACGAGGCACCCTGACGAACCCTAACGACGCACCCTATCGCACCCTAACGACGCACCCTAACGACACAACGCACCCTGAAGCACCCTAACGACGCACCCTGACGCACCCTAACAACGCACCCTGACGCACCCTAACGACGCACCCTGACGAACCCTAACGACGCACCCTGACGAACCCTAACGACGCACCCTGACGCACCCTAACGACGCACCCTGACGACACAACGCACCCTGACGAACCCTAACGACGCACCCTGACGCACCCTAACGACGCACCCTGACGCAACCTAACGACGCACCCTGACACACCCTAACGACGCACCCTGACGCACCCTAACGACGCACCCTGACGAACCCTAACGACGCACCCTGACGCACCCTAACGACGCACCCTGACGCACCCTAACGACGCACCCTGACGCACCCTAACGACGCACCCTGACGCACCCTAACGACGCACCCTGACGCACCCTAACGACGCACCCTGACGCACCCTAACGACGCACCCTGACGCACCCTAACGACGCAACCTGACGCACCCTAACGACGCACCCTGACGCACCCTAACGACGCACCCTGACGAACCCTAACGACGCACCCTGACGCACCCTAACGACGCACCCTGACGCACCCTAACGACGCACCCTGACGCACCCTAACGACGCACCCTGACGAACCGTAACGACGCACCCTGACCGACGCACCCTAACGACGCACCCTAACGACGCACCCTGACGCACCCTAACGACGCACCCTGACGCACCCTAACGACGCACCCTGACGCACCCTAACGACGCACCCTGACGCACCCTAACAACGCACCCTGACGACACAACGCACCCTGACGAACCCCAACGACGCACCCTGACGCACCCTAACGACGCACCCTGACGCACCCTAACGACGCACCCTGACGCACCCTAACGACGCACCCTGACGCACCCTAACGACGCACCCTGACGTACCCTAACGACGCACCCTGACGCACCCTAACGACGCACCCTGACGCACCCTAACGACGCACCCTGACGCACCCTAACGACGCACCCTGACGAACCCTAACGACGCACCCTGACGCACCCTAACGACGCACCCTAACGACGCACCCTGACGAACCCTAACGACGCACCCTATCTCACCCTAACGACGCACCCTAACGACGCACCCTATCGCACCCTAACGACGCACCCTGACACACCCTAACGACGCACCCTGACGCACCCTAACGACGCACCCTGACGAACCCTAACAACGCACCCTAACGACGCACCCTGACGCACCCTAACGACGCACCCTATCGCACCCTAACGACGCACCCTGACACACCCTAACGACGCACCCTGACGCACCCTAACGACGCACCCTGACGAACCCTAACGACGCACCCTGACGCACCCTAACGACGCACCCTGACGCACCCTGAACCCTAACGACGCACCCTGACGCACCCTAACAACGCATCCTAACGACAGGACGCACCCTGACGCACCCTAACGACGCACCCTGACGCACCCTAACAACGCACCCTGACGACACAACGCACCCTGACGAACCCTAACGACGCACCCTGACGCACCCTAACAACGCACCCTGACGCACCCTAACAACGCACCCTGACGCACCCTAACGAAGCACCCTGACGCACCCTAACGACGCACCCTGACGCACCCTAACGACGCACCCTGACGCACCCTAACGACGCACCCTGACGCACACTAACGACGCACCCTGACGCACCCTAACGACGCACCCTGACGCACCCTAACGACGCACCCTGACGCACCCTAACGACGCACCCTGACGCACCCTAACGACGCACCTTGACGAACCCTAACGACGCACCCTGACGCACCCTAACGACGCACCCTGACGCACCCTAACGACGCACCCTGACGCACCCTAACGACGCACCCTGACGAACCCTAACGACGCACCCTATCTCACCCTAACGACGCACCCTAACGACGCACCCTATCGCACCCTAACGACGCACCCTGACACACCCTAACGACGCACCCTGACGCACACTAACGACGCACCCTGACGAACCCTAACAACGCACCCTAACGACAGGACGCACCCTGACGCACCCTAACGACGCACCCTATCGCACCCTAACGACGCACCCTGACACACCCTAACGACGCACCCTGACGCACCCTAACGACGCACCCTGACGAACCCTAACGACGCACCCTAACGACAGGACGCACCCTGACGCACCCTAACGATGCACCCTGACGCAACCTAACAACGCACCCTAACAACAGGAGACGCACCCTGACGAACCCTAACGACGCACCCTGACGCACCCTAACGACGCACCCTGACGCACCCTAACAACGCACCCTGACGACACAACGCACCCTGACGAACCCCAACGACGCACCCTGACGCACCCTAACGACGCACCCTGACGCACCCTAACGACGCACCCTGACGCACCCTAACGACGCACCCTGACGCACCCTAACGACGCACCCTGACGACGCACCCTGACGCACCCTAACGACGCACCCTGACGCACCCTAACGACGCACCCTGACGAACCCTAACGACGCACCCTGACGCACCCTAACGACGCACCCTGACGCACCCTAACGACGCACCCTGACACACCCTAACGACGCACCCTGACGCACACTAACGACGCACCCTGACGAACCCTAACAACGCACCCTAACGACAGGACGCACCCTGACGCACCCTAACGACGCACCCTATCGCACCCTAACGACGCACCCTGACACACCCTAACGACGCACCCTGACGCACCCTAACGACGCACCCTGACGAACCCTAACGACGCACCCTAACGACAGGACGCACCCTGACGCACCCTAACGATGCACCCTGACGCAACCTAACAACGCACCCTAACAACAGGACGCACCCTGACGCACCCTGACGAACCCTAACGACGCACCCTGACGCACCCTAACGACGCACCCTGACGCACCCTAACAACGCACCCTGACGACACAACGCACCCTGACGAACCCCAACGACGCACCCTGACGCACCCTAACGACGCACCCTGACGCACCCTAACGACGCACCCTGATGCACCCTAACGACGCACCCTGACGCACCCTAACGACGCACCCTGACGAACCCTAACGACGCACCCTGACGCACCCTAACGACGCACCCTGACGCACCCTAACGACGCACCCTGACGCACCCTAACGACGCACCCTGACGAACCCTAACGACGCACCCTGACGCACCCTAACGACGCACCCTGACGCACCCTAACGACGCACCCTGACGAACCCTAACGACGCACCCTGACGCACCCTAACAACGCACCCTAACAACAGGACGCACCCTGACGCACCCTGACGAACCCTAACGACGCACCCTGACGCACCCTAACGACGCACCCTGACGCACCCTAACAACGCACCCTGACGACACAACGCACCCTGACGAACCCCAACGACGCACCCTGACGCACCCTAACGACGCACCCTGACGCACCCTAACGACGCACCCTGACGCACCCTAACGACGCACCCTGACGCACCCTAACGACGCACCCTGACGCACCCTAACGACGCACCCTGACGCACCCTAACGACGCACCCTGACGACGCACCCTGACGCACCCTAACGACGCACCCTGACGAACCCTAACGAAGCACCCTGACGCACCCTAACGACGCACCCTGACGCACCCTAACGACGCACCCTGACGAACCCTAACGACGCACCCTGACGCACCCTAACGACGCACCCTGACGCACCCTAACGACGCACCCTGACGAACCCTAACGACGCACCCTGACGCACCCTAACGACGCACCCTGACGCACCCTAACGACGCACCTTGACGAACCCTAACGACGCACCCTGACGCACCCTAACGACGCACCCTGACGCACCCTAACGACGCACCCTGACGCACCCTAACGACGCACCCTGACGAACCCTAACGACGCACCCTATCTCACCCTAACGACGCACCCTAACGACGCACCCTATCGCACCCTAACGACGCACCCTGACACACCCTAACGACGCACCCTGACGCACACTAACGACGCACCCTGACGAACCCTAACAACGCACCCTAACGACAGGACGCACCCTGACGCACCCTAACGACGCACCCTATCGCACCCTAACGACGCACCCTGACACACCCTAACGACGCACCCTGACGCACCCTAACGACGCACCCTGACGAACCCTAACGACGCACCCTAACGACAGGACGCACCCTGACGCACCCTAACGATGCACCCTGACGCAACCTAACAACGCACCCTAACAACAGGACGCACCCTGACGCACCCTGACGAACCCTAACGACGCACCCTGACGCACCCTAACGACGCACCCTGACGCACCCTAACAACGCACCCTGACGACACAACGCACCCTGACGAACCCCAACGACGCACCCTGACGCACCCTAACGACGCACCCTGACGCACCCTAACGACGCACCCTGATGCACCCTAACGACGCACCCTGACGCACCCTAACGACGCACCCTGACGAACCCTAACGACGCACCCTGACGCACCCTAACGACGCACCCTGACGCACCCTAACGACGCACCCTGACGCACCCTAACGACGCACCCTGACGAACCCTAACGACGCACCCTGACGCACCCTAACGACGCACCCTGACGCACCCTAACGACGCACCCTGACACACCCTAACGACGCACCCTGACGCACACTAACGACGCACCCTGACGAACCCTAACAACGCACCCTAACGACAGGACGCACCCTGACGCACCCTAACGACGCACCCTATCGCACCCTAACGACGCACCCTGACACACCCTAACGACGCACCCTGACGCACCCTAACGACGCACCCTGACGAACCCTAACGACGCACCCTAACGACAGGACGCACCCTGACGCACCCTAACGATGCACCCTGACGCAACCTAACAACGCACCCTAACAACAGGACGCACCCTGACGCACCCTGACGAACCCTAACGACGCACCCTGACGCACCCTAACGACGCACCCTGACGCACCCTAACAACGCACCCTGACGACACAACGCACCCTGACGAACCCCAACGACGCACCCTGACGCACCCTAACGACGCACCCTGACGCACCCTAACGACGCACCCTGATGCACCCTAACGACGCACCCTGACGCACCCTAACGACGCACCCTGACGAACCCTAACGACGCACCCTGACGCACCCTAACGACGCACCCTGACGCACCCTAACGACGCACCCTGACGCACCCTAACGACGCACCCTGACGAACCCTAACGACGCACCCTGACGCACCCTAACGACGCACCCTGACGCACCCTAACGACGCACCCTGACGAACCCTAACGACGCACCCTGACGCACCCTAACAACGCACCCTAACAACAGGACGCACCCTGACGCACCCTGACGAACCCTAACGACGCACCCTGACGCACCCTAACGACGCACCCTGACGCACCCTAACAACGCACCCTGACGACACAACGCACCCTGACGAACCCCAACGACGCACCCTGACGCACCCTAACGACGCACCCTGACGCACCCTAACGACGCACCCTGATGCACCCTAACGACGCACCCTGACGCACCCTAACGACGCACCCTGACGAACCCTAACGACGCACCCTGACGCACCCTAACGACGCACCCTGACGCACCCTAACGACGCACCCTGACGCACCCTAACGACGCACCCTGACGAACCCTAACGACGCACCCTGACGCACCCTAACGACGCACCCTAACGACGCACCCTGACGAAACCTAACGACGCACCCTGACGCACCCTAACGACGCACCCTGACGCACCCTAACGACGCACCCTGACGAACCCTAACGACGCACCCTGACGCACCCTAACAACGCACCCTGACGACACAACGCACCCTGAGGAACCCTAAGGACGCACCCTGACGCACCCTAACGACGCACCCTGACGCACACTAACGACGCACCCTGACGAACCCTAACAACGCACCCTAACGACAGGACGCACCCTGACGCACCCTAACGACGCACCCTATCGCACCCTAACGACGCACCCTGACACACCCTAACGACGCACCCTGACGCACCCTAACGACGCACCCTGACGAACCCTAACGACGCACCCTAACGACAGGACGCACCCTGACGCACCCTAACGATGCACCCTGACGCAACCTAACAACGCACCCTAACAACAGGACGCACCCTGACGCACCCTGACGCACCCTGACGCACCCTAACGACGCACCCTGACGCACCCTAACAACGCACCCTGACGACACAACGCACCCTGACGACACAACGCACCCTGACGAACCCCAACGACGCACCCTGACGCACCCTAACGACGCACCCTGACGCACCCTAACGACGCACCCTGATGCACCCTAACGACGCACCCTGACGCACCCTAACGACGCACCCTGACGAACCCTAACGACGCACCCTGACGCACCCTAACGACGCACCCTGACGCACCCTAACGACGCACCCTGACGCACCCTAACGACGCACCCTGACGAACCCTAACGACGCACCCTGACGCACCCTAACGACGCACCCTGACGCACCCTAACGACGCACCCTGACGAACCCTAACGACGCACCCTGACGCACCCTAACAACGCACCCTAACAACAGGACGCACCCTGACGCACCCTGACGAACCCTAACGACGCACCCTGACGCACCCTAACGACGCACCCTGACGCACCCTAACAACGCACCCTGACGACACAACGCACCCTGACGAACCCCAACGACGCACCCTGACGCACCCTAACGACGCACCCTGACGCACCCTAACGACGCACCCTGATGCACCCTAACGACGCACCCTGACGCACCCTAACGACGCACCCTGACGAACCCTAACGACGCACCCTGACGCACCCTAACGACGCACCCTGACGCACCCTAACGACGCACCCTGACGCACCCTAACGACGCACCCTGACGAACCCTAACGACGCACCCTGACGCACCCCAACGACGCACCCTGACGCACCCTAACGACGCACCCTGACGCACCCTAACGACGCACCCTGATGCACCCTAACGACGCACCCTGACGCACCCTAACGACGCACCCTGACGAACCCTAACGACGCACCCTGACGCACCCTAACGACGCACCCTGACGCACCCTAACGACGCACCCTGACGCACCCTAACGACGCACCCTGACGAACCCTAACGACGCACCCTGACGCACCCTAACGACGCACCCTGACGCACCCTAACAACGCACCCTGACGACACAACGCACCCTGACGAACCCCAACGACGCACCCTGACGCACCCTAACGACGCACCCTGACGCACCCTAACGACGCACCCTGATGCACCCTAACGACGCACCCTGACGCACCCTAACGACGCACCCTGACGAACCCTAACGACGCACCCTGACGCACCCTAACGACGCACCCTGACGCACCCTAACGACGCACCCTGACGCACCCTAACGACGCACCCTGACGAACCCTAACGACGCACCCTGACGCACCCTAACGACGCACCCTGACGCACCCTAACGACGCACCCTGACGAACCCTAACGACGCACCCTGACGCACCCTAACAACGCACCCTAACAACAGGACGCACCCTGACGCACCCTGACGAACCCTAACGACGCACCCTGACGCACCCTAACGACGCACCCTGACGCACCCTAACAACGCACCCTGACGACACAACGCACCCTGACGAACCCCAACGACGCACCCTGACGCACCCTAACGACGCACCCTGACGCACCCTAACGACGCACCCTGATGCACCCTAACGACGCACCCTGACGCACCCTAACGACGCACCCTGACGAACCCTAACGACGCACCCTGACGCACCCTAACGACGCACCCTGACGCACCCTAACGACGCACCCTGACGCACCCTAACGACGCACCCTGACGAACCCTAACGACGCACCCTGACGCACCCTAACGACGCACCCTAACGACGCACCCTGACGAAACCTAACGACGCACCCTGACGCACCCTAACGACGCACCCTGACGCACCCTAACGACGCACCCTGACGAACCCTAACGACGCACCCTGACGCACCCTAACAACGCACCCTGACGACACAACGCACCCTGAGGAACCCTAAGGACGCACCCTGACGCACCCTAACGACGCACCCTGACGCACACTAACGACGCACCCTGACGAACCCTAACAACGCACCCTAACGACAGGACGCACCCTGACGCACCCTAACGACGCACCCTATCGCACCCTAACGACGCACCCTGACACACCCTAACGACGCACCCTGACGCACCCTAACGACGCACCCTGACGAACCCTAACGACGCACCCTAACGACAGGACGCACCCTGACGCACCCTAACGATGCACCCTGACGCAACCTAACAACGCACCCTAACAACAGGACGCACCCTGACGCACCCTGACGCACCCTGACGCACCCTAACGACGCACCCTGACGCACCCTAACAACGCACCCTGACGACACAACGCACCCTGACGACACAACGCACCCTGACGAACCCCAACGACGCACCCTGACGCACCCTAACGACGCACCCTGACGCACCCTAACGACGCACCCTGATGCACCCTAACGACGCACCCTGACGCACCCTAACGACGCACCCTGACGAACCCTAACGACGCACCCTGACGCACCCTAACGACGCACCCTGACGCACCCTAACGACGCACCCTGACGCACCCTAACGACGCACCCTGACGAACCCTAACGACGCACCCTGACGCACCCTAACGACGCACCCTGACGCACCCTAACGACGCACCCTGACGAACCCTAACGACGCACCCTGACGCACCCTAACAACGCACCCTAACAACAGGACGCACCCTGACGCACCCTGACGAACCCTAACGACGCACCCTGACGCACCCTAACGACGCACCCTGACGCACCCTAACAACGCACCCTGACGACACAACGCACCCTGACGAACCCCAACGACGCACCCTGACGCACCCTAACGACGCACCCTGACGCACCCTAACGACGCACCCTGATGCACCCTAACGACGCACCCTGACGCACCCTAACGACGCACCCTGACGAACCCTAACGACGCACCCTGACGCACCCTAACGACGCACCCTGACGCACCCTAACGACGCACCCTGACGCACCCTAACGACGCACCCTGACGAACCCTAACGACGCACCCTGACGCACCCTAACAACGCACCCTGACGACACAACGCACCCTGACGAACCCCAACGACGCACCCTGACGCACCCTAACGACGCACCCTGACGCACCCTAACGACGCACCCTGATGCACCCTAACGACGCACCCTGACGCACCCTAACGACGCACCCTGACGAACCCTAACGACGCACCCTGACGCACCCTAACGACGCACCCTGACGCACCCTAACGACGCACCCTGACGCACCCTAACGACGCACCCTGACGAACCCTAACGACGCACCCTGACGCACCCTAACGACGCACCCTGACGCACCCTAACGACGCACCCTGACGAAACCTAACGACGCACCCTGACGCACCCTAACGACGCACCCTGACGCACCCTAACGACGCACCCTGACGAACCCTAACGACGCACCCTGACGCACCCTAACAACGCACCCTGACGACGCACCCTGAGGAACCCTAAGGACGCACCCTGACGCACCCTAACGACGCACCCTGACGCACCCTAACGACGCACCCTGACGAACCCTAACGACGCACCCCATCTCACCCTAACGACGCACCCTAACGACGCACCCTATCGCACCCTAACGACGCACCCTGACACACCCTAACGACGCACCCTGACGCACACTAACGACGCACCCTGACGAACCTTAACAACGCACCCTAACGACAGGACGCACCCTGACGCACCCTAACGACGCACCCTGACGCACCCTAACGACGCACCCTGACACACCCTAACGACGCACCCTGACGCACCCTAACGACGCACCCTGACGAACCCTAACGACGCACCCTAACGACAGGACGCACCCTGATGCACCCTAACGACGCACCCTGACGCACCCTGACGAACCCTAACGACGCACCCTGACGCACCCTAACAACGCACCCTGACGACACAACGCACCCTGACGAACCCTAACGACGCACCCTGACGCACCCTAACGACGCACCCTGACGCACCCTAACGACACACCCTGACGAACCCTAACGATGCACCCTAACGACAGGACGCACCCTGACGCACCCTAACGACGCACCCTGACGCACCCTAACGACGCACCCTGACGCATCCTAACGACGCACCCTGACGCACCCTAACGACGCACCCTGACGCACCCTAACTGACGCACCCTAACGACAGGACGCACCCTGACGCACCCTAACGACGCACCCTGACACACCCTAACAACGCACCCTGACGACACAACGCACCCTGACGCACCCTAACGACAGGACGCACCCTGACGCACCCTAACGACGCACCCTGACACACCCTAACGACGCACCCTGACGCACCCTAACGACGCACCCTGACGAACCCTAACGACGCACCCTAACGACAGGACGCACCCTGACGCACCCTAACGACGCACCCTGACGCACCCTAACAACGCACCCTAACGACAGGACGCACCCTGACGCACCCTAACGACGCACCCTGACGCACCCTAACGACGCACCCTGACGCACCCTAACGACACACCCTGACGAACCCTAACGATGCGACCTAACGACAGGACGCACCCTGACGCACCCTAACGACGCACCCTGACGCACCCTAACAACGCACCCTAACGACAGGACGCACCCTGACGCACCCTAACGACGCACCCTGACGCACCCTAACAACGCACCCTAACGACACAACGCACCCTGACGCACCCTAACGACGCACCCTGACGCACCCTAAAGACGCACCCTGACGCACCCTAACGACGCACCCTGACGCACCCTAACAACGCACCTTGACGACACAACGCACCCTGACGAACCCTAACGACGCACCCTGACGCACCCTAACGACGCACCCTGACGCACCCTAACGACGCACCCTGACGAACCCTAACGACGCACCCTATCTCACCCTAACGACGCACCCTAACGACGCACCCTATCGCACCCTAACGACGCACCCTGACACACCCTAACGACGCACCCTGACGCACACTAACAACGCACCCTGACGAACCCTAACAACGCACCCTAACGACAGGACGCACCCTGACGCACCCTAACGACGCACCCTATCGCACCCTAACGACGCACCCTGACACACCCTAACGACGCACCCTGACGCACCCTAACGACGCACCCTGACGAACCCTAACGACGCACCCTAACGACAGGACGCACCCTGACGCACCCTAACGACGCACCCTGACGCACCCTAACAACGCAACCTAACGACAGGACGCACCCTGACGCACCCTAACGACGCACCCTGACACACCCTAACAACGCACCCTGACGACACAACGCACCCTGACGAACCCTAACGACGCACCCTGACGCACCCTAACGACACACCCTGACGAACCCTAACGACGCACCCTAACGACAGGACGCACCCTGACGCACCCTAACGACGCACCCTGACGCACCCTAACAACGCACCCTAACGACAGGACGCACCCTGACGCACCCTAACGACGCACCCTGACGCACCCTAACAACGCACCCTAACGACACAACGCACCCTGACGCACCCTAACGACGCACCCTGACGCACCCTAAAGACGCACCCTGACGCACCCTAACGACGCACCCTGACGCACCCTAACAACGCACCCTGACGACACAACGCACCCTGACGAACCCTAACGACGCACCCTGACGCACCCTAACGACACACCCTGACGCACCCTAACGACGCACTCTGACGAACCCTAACGACGAGCCCTGACGCACCCTAACGACTTACCCTGGCGAACCCTAACGACGCACCCTAGCGACGCACCCTGACGCACCCTAACGACGTACCCTGACGAACCCTAACGACGCACCCTGACGCACCCTAACGACGCACCCTGACGACACAACGCACCCTGACGAACCCTAACGACGCACCCTGACGCACCCTAACGACGCACCCTGACGCACCCTAACGACGCACCCTGACGAACCCTAATGACGCACCCTGACGCACCCTAACGACGCACCCTGACGAACCCTAACGACGCACCCTGACGCACCCTAACGACGCACCCCGACGCACCCTAACAACGCACCCTGACGCACCCTAACGATTCACCCTGACGAACCCTAACGACGCACCCTGACGCACCCTAACAACGCACCCTGACGCACCCTAACGACGCACCCTGACGAACCCTAACGACGCACCCTGACGCACCCTAACGACGCACCCTGACGCACCCTAACGACGCACCCTGACGCACCCTGACGCACCCTAACGACGCACCCTGACGCACCCTAACGACGCACCCTGACGCACCCTAACAACGCACCCTGACGACACAACGCACCCTGACGAACCCTAACGACGCACCCTGACGCACCCTAACGACGCACCCTGACGCACCCTAACGACGCACCCTATCGCACCCTAACGATGCACCCTGATGAACCCTAACGACGCACCCCATCTCACCCTAACGACTCACCCTAACGACGCACCCTAACAACGCACCCTAACGACAGGACGCACCCTGACGCACCCTAACGACGCACCCTGACACACCCTAACAACGCACCCTGACGACACAACGCACCCTGACGAACCCTAACGACGCACCCTGACGCACCCTAAGGACGCACCCTGACGCACCCTAACGACACACCCTGACGAACCCTAACGACGCACCCTAACGACAGGACGCACCCTGACGCACCCTAACGACGAACTCTGACGAACCCTAACAACGCACCCTAACGACAGGACGCACCCTGACGCACCCTGACGCACCCTGACGCACCCTAACAACGCACCCTAACGACACAACGCACCCTGACGCACCCTAACGACGCACCATGACGCACCCTAACGACGCACCCAAACGACGCACCCTGACGCACCCTAACGACGCACCCTGACGACACAACGCACCCTGACGAACCCTAACGACGCACCCTGACGCACCCTAATGACACACCCTGACGCACCCTAACGACGCACTCTGACGAACCCTAACGACGAGCCCTGACGCACCCTAACGACGAGCCCTGGCGAACCCTAACGACGCACCCTAGCGACGCACCCTGACACACCCTAACGACGCACCCTGACGCACCCTAACGACGCACCCTGACGCACCCTAACGACGCACCCTGACGCACCCTAACAACGCACCCTGACGACACAACGCACCCTGACGAACCCTAACGACGCACCCTGACGCACCCTAACGACGCACCCTGACGCACCCTAACGACGCACCCTGACGAACCCTAACGACGCACCCTGACGCACCCTAACGACGCACCCTGACGAACCCTAACGACGCACCCTGACGCACCCTAACGACGCACCCTGACGCACCCTAACGACGCACCCTGACGAACCCTAACAACGCACCCTAACGACAGGACGCACCTGACGCACCCTAACGACGCACCCTATCGCACCCTAACGACGCACCCTGACACACCCTAACGACGCACCCTGACGCACCCTAACGACGCACCCTGACGAACCCTAACGACGCACCCTAACGACAGGACGCACCCTGACGCACCCTAACGACGCACCCTGACGCACCCTGACGAACCCTAACGACGCACCCTGACGCACCCTAACAACGCACCCTGACGACACAACGCACCCTGACGAACCCTAACGACGCACCCTGACGCACCCTAACGACGCACCCTGACGCACCCTAACGACGCACCCTGACGAACCCTAACGACGCACCCTATCTCACCCTAACGACGCACCCTAACGACGCACCCTATCGCACCCTAACGACGCACCCTGACACACCCTAACGACGCACCCTGACGCACACTAACGACGCACCCTGACGAACCCTAACAACGCACCCTAACGACAGGACGCACCCTGACGCACCCTAACGACGCACCCTATCGCACCCTAACGACGCACCCTGACACACCCTAACGACGCACCCTGAGGCACCCTAACGACGCACCCTGACGAACCCTAACGACGCACCCTAACGACAGGACGCACCCTGACGCACCCTAACGACGCACCCTGACGCACCCTAACGACGCACCCTGACGAACCCTAACGACGCACCCTAACGACAGGACGCACCCTGACGCACCCTAACGACGCACCCTGACACACCCTAACGACGCACCCTAACGACAGGACGCACCCTAACCCTAACGCACCCTGACGCACCCTAACGACGCACCCTGACGCACCCTAACGACGCACCCTGACGAACACCATCTCACCCTAACGACGCACCCTAACGACGCACCCTATCGCACCCTAACGACGCACCCTGACGAACCCTAACGACGCACCCCATCTCACCCTAACGACGCACCCTAACGACGCACCCTATCGCACCCTAACGACGCACCCTGACACACCCTAACGACGCACCCTGACGCACACTAACGACGCACCCTGACACACCCTAACGACGCACCCTAACGACAGGACGCACCCTGACGCACCCTAACGACGCACCCTATCGCACCCTAACGACGCACCCTGACACACCCTAACGACGCACCCTGACGCACCCTAACGACGCACCCTGACGAACCCTAACGATGCACCCTAACGACAGGACGCACCCTGACGCACCCTAACGACGCACCCTGACGCACCCTGACGAACCCTAACGACGCACCCTGACGCACCCTAACAACGCACCCTGACGACACAACGCACCCTGACGAACCCTAACGACGCACCCTGACGCACCCTAACGACGCACCCTGACGCACCCTAACGACGCACCCTGACGAACCCTAACGACGCACCCTATCTCACCCTAACGACGCACCCTAACGACGCACCCTATCGCACCCTAACGACGCACCCTGACACACCCTAACGACGCACCCTGACGCACACTAACGACGCACCCTGACGAACCCTAACAACGCACCCTAACGACAGGACGCACCCTGACGCACCCTAACGACGCACCCTATCGCACCCTAACGACGCACCCTGACACACCCTAACGACGCACCCTGACGCACCCTAACGACGCACCCTGACGAACCCTAACGACGCACCCTAACGACAGGACGCACCCTGACGCACCCTAACGACGCACCCTGACGCACCCTGACGCACCCTAACGACGCACCCTGACGCACCCTAACAACGCACCCTGACGACACAACGCACCCTGACGAACCCTTACGACGCACCATGACGCACCCTAACGACGCACCCTGACGCACCCTAACGACGCACCCTGACGAACCCTAACGACGCACCCTATCTCACCCTAACGACGCACCCTAACGACGCACCCTATCGCACCCTAACGACGCACCCTGACACACCCTAACGACGCACCCTGACACACCCTAACGACGCACCCTGACGAACCCTAACAACGCACCCTAACGACAGGACGCACCCTGACGCACCCTAACGACGCACCCTATCGCACCCTAACGACGCACCCTGACACACCCTAACGACGCACCCTGACGCACCCTAACGACGCACCCTGACGAACCCTAACGACGCACCCTAACGACAGGACGCACCCTGACGCACCCTAACGACGCACCCTGACGCACCCTGACGCACCCTAACGACGCACCCTGACGCACCCTAACAACGCACCCTAACGACAGGACGCACCCTGACGCACCCTAACGACGCACCCTGACACACCCTAACAACGCACCCTGACGACACAACGCACCCTGACGAACCCTAACGACGCACCCTGACGCACCCTAACGACGCACCCTGACGCACCCTAACGACGCACCCTGACGAACCCCATCTCACCCTAATGACGCACCCTAACGACACACCCTATCTCACCCTAACGACGCACCCTAACGACGCACCCTATCGCACCCTAACGACGCACCCTGACACACCCTAACGACGCACCCTGACGCACCCTAACGACGCACCCTGACGAACCCTAACAACGCACCCTGACGACCAGGACGCACCCTGACGCACCCTAACGACGCACCCTGACGCACCCTAACGACGCACCCTGACGCACCCTGACGCACCCTAACGACGCACCCTGACGCACCCTAACGACGCACCCTAACGACAGGACGCACCCTGACGCACCCTAACGACGCACCCTGACGGACCCTAACAACGCACCCTGACGACACAACGCACCCTGACGAACCCTAACGACGCACCATGACGCACCCTAACGACGCACCCTGACGCACCCTAACGACGCACCCTGACGAACCCTAACGACGCACCCTAACGACGCACCCTATCGCACCCTAACGACGCACCCTAACGAACCCTAACGACGCACCCCATCGCACCCTAACGACGCACCCTAACGACGCACCCTATCGCACCCTAACGACGCACCCTGACACACCCTAACGACGCACCCTGACGCACACCTAACGACGCACCCTAACGACAGGACGCACCCTGACGCACCCTAACGACGCACCCTGACGCACCCTAACTGACGCACCCTAACGACGCACCCTGACGAACCCTAACGATGCACCCTAACGACAGGACGCACCCTGACGCACCCTAACGACGCACCCTGACGCACCCTGACGAACCCTAACGACGCACCCTGACGCACCCTAACAACGCACCCTGACGACACAACGCACCCTGACGAACCCTAACGACGCACCCTGACGCACCCTAACGACGCACCCTGACGCACCCTAACGACGCACCCTGACGAACCCTAACGACGCACCCTATCTCACCCTAACGACGCACCCTAACGACGCACCCTATCGCACCCTAACGACGCACCCTGACACACCCTAACGACGCACCCTGACCCTAACGACGCACCCTGACGTACCCTAACAACGCACCCTGACGCACCCTGACGAACCCTAACGACGCACCCTATCGCACCCTAACGACGCACCCTGACACACCCTAACGACGCACCCTGACGCACCCTAACGACGCACCCTGACGAACCCTAACGACGCACCCTAACGACAGGACGCACCCTGACGCACCCTAACGACGCACCCTGACGCACCCTGACGCACCCTAACGACGCACCCTGACGCACCCTAACAACGCACCCTAACGACAGGACGCACCCTGACGCACCCTAACGACGCACCCTGACACACCCTAACAACGCACCCTGACGACACAACGCACCCTGACGAACCCTAACGACGCACCCTGACGCACCCTAACGACGCACCCTGACGCACCCTAACGACGCACCCTGACGAACCCCATCTCACCCTAACGACGCACCCTAACGACACACCCTATCTCACCCTAACGACGCACCCTAACGACGCACCCTATCGCACCCTAACGACGCACCCTGACACACCCTAACGACGCACCCTGACGCACACTAACGACGCACCCTGACGAACCCTAACAACGCACCCTAACGACAGGACGCACCCTGACGCACCCTAACGACGCACCCTATCGCACCCTAACGACGCACCCTGACACACCCTAACGACGCACCCTGACGCACCCTAACGACGCACCCTGACGAACCCTAACGACGCACCCTAACGACAGGACGCACCCTGACGCACCCTAACGACGCACCCTGACGCACCCTGACGCACCCTAACGACGCACCCTGACGCACCCTAACAACGCACCCTAACGACACAACGCACCCTGACGAACCCTAACGACGCACCCTGACGCACCCTAACGACGCACCCTGACGCACCCTAACGACGCACCCTGACGAACCCTAACGACGCACCCTATCTCACCCTAACGACGCACCCTAACGACGCACCCTATCGCACCCTAACGACGCACCCTGACACACCCTAACGACGCACCCTGACGCACACTAACGACGCACCCTGACGAACCCTAACAACGCACCCTAACGACAGGACGCACCCTGACGCACCCTAACGACGCACCCTATCGCACCCTAACGACGCACCCTGACACACCCTAACGACGCACCCTGACGCACCCTAACGACGCACCCTGACGAACCCTAACGACGCACCCTAACGACAGGACGCACCCTGACGCACCCTAACGACGCACCCTGATGCACCCTGACGCACCCTAACGACGCACCCTGACACACCCTAACAACGCACCCTGACGACACAACGCACCCTGACGAACCCTAACGACGCACCCTGACGCACCCTAACGACGCACCCTGACGCACCCTAACGACGCACCCTATCTCACCCTAACGACGCACCCTAACGACGCACCCTATCGCACCCTAACGACGCACCCTGACACACCCTAACGACGCACCCTGACGCACACTAACGACGCACCCTGACGAACCCTAACGACGCACCCTAACGACATGACGCACCCTGACGCACCCTAACGACGCACCCTGACGCACCCTAACGACGCACCCTGACACACCCTAACGACGCACCCTGACGAACCCTAACGACGCACCCTAACGACAGGACGCACCCTGACGCACCCTAACGACGCACCCTGACGCACCCTGACGAACCCTAACAACGCACCCTGACGCACCCTAACAACGCACCCTGACGACACAACGCACCCTGACGAACCCTAACGACGCACCCTGACGCACCCTAACGACGCACCCTGACGCACCCTAACGACGCACCCTGACGAACCCTAACGACGCACCCTATCTCACCCTAACGACGCACCCTAACGACGCACCCTATCGCACCCTAACGACGCACCCTGACACACCCTAACGACGCACCCTGACGCACACTAACGACGCACCCTGACGAACCCTAACAACGCACCCTAACGACAGGACGCACCCTGACGCACCCTAACGACGCACCCTATCGCACCCTAACGACGCACCCTGACACACCCTAACGACGCACCCTAACGACGCACCCTGACGAACCCTAACGACGCACCCTAACGACAGGACGCACCCTGACGCACCCTAACGACGCACCCTGACGCACCCTGACGCACCCTAACGACGCACCCTGACGCACCCTAACAACGCACCCTAACGACAGGACGCACCCTGACGCACCCTAACGACGCACCCTGACACACCCTAACAACGCACCCTGACGACACAACGCACCCTGACGAACCCTAACGACGCACCCTGACGCACCCTAACGACGCACCCTGACGCACCCTAACGACACACCCTGACGAACCCTAACGACGCACCCTAACGACAGGACGAACCCTGACGCACCCTAACGATGCACCCTGACGCACCCTAACAACGCACCCTAACAACAGGACGCACCCTGATGCACCCTGACGCACCCTGACGCACCCTAACAACGCACCCTAACGACACAACGCACCCTGACGCACCCTAACGACGCACCCTGACGCACCCTAAAGACGCACCCTGACGCACCCTAACGACGCACCCTAACGACGCACCCTGACGCACCCTAACAACGCACCCTGACGACACAACGCACCCTGACGAACCCTAACGACGCACCCTGACGCACCCTAACGACGCACCCTGACGCACCCTAACGACGCACCCTGATGAACCCTAACGACGCACTCTATCTCACCCTAACGACGCACCCTAACGACGCACCCTATTGCACCCTAACGACGCACCCTGACACAACCTAACGACGCACCCTGACGCACCCTAACGACGCACCCTGACGAACCCTAACAACACACCCTAACGACAGGACGCACCCTGACGCACCCTAACGACGCACCCTATCGCACCCTAACGACGCACCCTGACACACCCTAACGACGCACCCTGACGCACCCTAACGACGCACCCTGACGAACCCTAACGACGCACCCTAACGACAGGACGCACCCTGACGCACCCTAACGACGCACCCTGACGCACCCTAACAACGCACCCTAACGACAGGACGCACCCTGACGCACCCTAACGACGCACCCTGACACACCCTAACAACGCACCCTGACGACACAACGCACCCTGACGAACCCTAACGACGCACCCTGACGCACCCTAACGACGCACCCTGATTCACCCTAACGACGCACCCTGACGAACGCTAACGACGCACCCTAACGACAGGACGCACCCTGACGCACCCTAACGACGCACCCTGACGCACCCTAACAACGCACCCTAACGACAGGACGCACCCTGACGCACCCTGACGCACCCTGACGCACCCTAACAACGCACCCTAACGACACAACGCACCCTGACGCACCCTAACGACGCACCCTGACGCACCCTAAAGATGCACCCTGACGCACCCTAACGACGCACCCTAACGACGCACCCTGACGCACCCTAACAACGCACCCTGACGACACAACCTAATGACACACCCTGACGCACCCTAACGACGCACTCTGACGAACCCTAACGACGCACCCTGACGCACCCTAACGACTTACCCTGGCGAACCCTAACGACGCACCCTAGCGACGCACCCTGACACACCCTAACGACGCACCCTGACGAACCCTAACGACGCACCCTGACGCACCCTAACGACGCACCCTGACGCACCCTAACGACGCACCCTGACGCACCCTAACGACGCACCCTGACGCACCCTAACGACGCACCCTGACGAACCCTAACGACGCACCCTGACGCACCCTAACGACGCACCCTGACGCACCCTAACGACGCACCCTGACGCACCCTAACGATTCACCCTGACGAACCCTAACGACGCACCCTGACGCACCCTAACGATGCACCCTGACGCACCCTAACGACGCACCCTGACGAACCCTAACGACGCACCCTGACGCACCCTAACGACGCACCCTGACGCACCCTAACGACGCACCCTGACGCACCCTAACGATTCACCCTGACGAACCCTAACGACGCACCCTGACGCACCCTAACGACGCACCCTGACGCACCCTAACGACGCACCCTGACGCACCCTAACGACGCACTCTGACGAACCCTAACGACGCACTCTGACGAACCATAACAACGCACCCTGACGCACCCTAACGACGCACCCTAACGACGCACCCTAACGACGCACCCTGACGCACCCTAACGACGCACCCTGACGCACCCTAACAACGCACCCTGACGACACAACGCACCCTGACGAACCCTAACGACGCACCCTGACGCACCCTAACGACGCACCCTGACGCACCCTAACGACGCACCCTGACGCACCCTAACGACGCACCCTGACGCACCCTAACGACGCACCCTGACGCACCCTAACGACGCACCCTGACGCACCCTAACGACGCACCCTGACGCACCCTAACGACGCACCCTGACGCACCCTAACGACGCACCCTGACGAACCCTAACGACGCACCCTGACGAACCCTAACGACGCACCCTGACGCACCCTAACGACTCACCCTGACGCACCCTAACGACGCACCCTGACGCACCCTAACAACGCACCCTGACGCACCCTAACGACGCACCCTGACGCACCCTAACGACGCACCCTGACGCACCCTAACGACGCACCCTGACGCACCCTAACGACGCACCCTAACGACGCACCCTGACGAACCCTAACGACGCACCCTGACGCACCCTAACGACGCACCCTGACGCACCCTAACGACGCACCCTGACGAACCCTAACGACGCACCCTATCGCACCCTAACGACGCACCCTAGCGCGCACCCTAACGACGCACCCTGACACACCCTAACGACGCACCCTGACGCACACTAACGACGCACCCTGACGAACCCTAACGACGCACCCTAACGACAGGACGCACCCTGACGAGGACGCACCCTGACGCACCCTAACGACGCACCCTGACACACCCTAACAACGCACCCTGACGACACAACGCATCCTGACGCACCCTAACGACGCACCCTGACGCACCCTAACGACGCACCCTGACGCACCCTAACGACGCACCCTGACGCACCCTGACGCACCCTAACGACGCACCCCGACGCACCCTAACAACGCACCCTAACGACAGGACGCACCCACGCACGCACCCTGACGCACCCTAACAACGCACCCTGACGCACCCTAACGACGCACCCTGACGCACCCTAACGACGCACCCTAACGACAGGACGCACCCTGACGAACCCTAACAACGCACCCTAAAGACAGGACGCACCCTGACGCACCCTAACGACGCACCCTGACACACCCTAACAACGCACCCTGACGACACAACGCACCCTGACGCACACTAACGACGCACCCTGACGCACCCTGACGCACCCTAACGACGCACCCTAACGACGCACCCTAACGACAGGACGCACCCTGACGCACCCTAACAACGCACCCTAACGACAGGACGCACCCTGACGCACCCTAACGACGCACCCTGACGCACCCTAACAACGCACCCTAACGACAGGACGCACCCTGACGCACCCTGAAGCACCCTAACAACGCACCCTAACAACGCACCCTAACGACAGGACGCACCCTGACGCACCCGAACGGACGCACCCTGACGAACCCTAACGACGCACCCTGACGCACCCTAACGACGCACCCTGACGCACCCTGACGACACAACGCACCCTGACGAACCCTAACGACGCACCCTGACGCACCCTAACGACGCACCCTGACGCACCCTAACAACGCACCCTGACGACACAACGCACCCTGACGCACCCTAACGACGCACCCTGACGCACCCTAACGACGCACCCTAGCGACGCACCCTATCGCACCCTAACGACGCACCCTGACACACCCTAACGACGCACCCTGACGCACACTAACGACGCACCCTGACGAACCCTAACGACGCACCCTAACGACAGGACGCACCCTGACGCACCCTAACAACGCACCCTAAAGACAGGACGCACCCTGACACACCCTAACGACGCACCCTGACACACCCTAACAACGCACCCTGACGACACAACGCACCCTGACGCACCCTAACGACGCACCCTGACGCACCCTAACGACGCACCCTGACGAACCCTAACGACGCACCCTAACGACAGGACGCACCCTGACGCACCCTAACCACGCACCCTGACGCACCCTAACAACGCACCCTAACGACAGGACGCACCCTGACGCACCCCGACGCACCCCGACGCACCCTAACAACGCACCCTAACAACACAACGCACCCTGACGCACCCTAACGACGCACCCTGACGCACCCTAATGACGCACCCTGACGAACCCTAACGACGCACCCTGACGCACCCTAACAACGCACCCTAAAGACAGGACGCACCCTGACGCACCCTGACGCACCCTAACGACGCACCCTGACACACCCTAACAACGCACCCTGACGACACAACGCACCCTGACGCACACTAACGACGCACCCTGACGCACCCTGACGCACCCTAACGACGCACCCTAACGACGCACCCTAACGACAGGACGCACCCTGACGCACCCTAACAACGCACCCTAAAGACAGGACGCACCCTGACGCACCCTAACGACGCACCCTGACGCACCCTAACAACGCACCCTAACGACAGGACGCACCCTGACGCACCCTGACGCACCCTAACAACGCACCCTAACGACACAACGCACCCGGGCGCACCCTAACGACGCACCCTGACGAACCCTAACGATGCACCCTGACGCACCCTAACGACGCACCCTGACACACCCTAACAACGCACCCTGACGACACAACGCACCCTGACGAACCCTAACGACGCACCCTGACGCACCCTAACGACGCACCCTGACGCACCCTAACAACGCACCCTGACGACACAACGCACCCTGACGAACCCTAACGACGCACCCTGACGCACCCTAACGACGCACCCTAGCGACGCACCCTATCGCACCCTAACGACGCACCCTGACACACCCTAACGACGCACCCTGACGCACACTAACGACGCACCCTGACGAACCCTAACGACGCACCCTAACGACAGGACGCACCCTGACGCACCCTAACAACGCACCCTAAAGACAGGACGCACCCTGACACACCCTAACGACGCACCCTGACACACCCTAACAACGCACCCTGACGACACAACGCACCCTGACGCACCCTAACGACGCACCCTGACGCACCCTAACGACGCACCCTGACGAACCCTAACGACGCACCCTAACGACAGGACGCACCCTGACGCACCCTAACCACGCACCCTGACGCACCCTAACAACGCACCCTAATGACAGGACGCACCCTGACGCACCCTAACGACGCACCCCGACGCACCCTAACAACGCACCCTAACAACACAACGCACCCTGACGCACCCTAACGACGCACCCTGACGCACCCTAATGACGCACCCTGACGAACCCTAACGACGCACCCTGACGCACCCTAACAACGCACCCTAACGACAGGACGCACCCTGACGCACCCTAACGACGCACCCTGACACACCCTAACAACGCACCCTGACGACACAACGCACCCTGACGCACACTAACGACGCACCCTGACGCACCCTGACGCACCCTAACGACGCACCCTGACGAACCCTAACGACGCACCCTAACGACAGGACGCACCCTGACGCACCCTAACGACGCACCCTGACGCACCCTAACAACGCACCCTAACGACAGGACGCGCCCTGACGCACCCTGACGCACCCTAACGACGCACCCTAACGACACGACGCACCCTGACGCACCCTAACGACGCACCCTGACGCACCCTAAAGACGCACCCTGACGCACCCTAACGACGCACCCTAACGACGCACCCTGACGCACCCTGACACACCCTAACAACGCACCCTGACGACACAACGCACCCTGACGAACCCTAACGACGCACCCTGACGCACCCTAACGACGCACCCTGACGCACCCTAACGACGCACCCTGACGAACCCTAACGACGCACCCTAACGACGCACCCTCGCACCCTAACGACGCACCCTGACACAACCTAACGACGCACCCTGACGCCCTAACGACGCACCCTGACGAACCCTAACGACGCACCCTAACGACAGGACGCACCCTGACGCACCCTAACGACGCACCCTATCGCACCCTAACGACGCACCCTGACACACCCTAACGACGCACCCTGACGCACCCTAACGACGCACCCTGACGAACCCTAACGACGCACCCTAACGACAGGACGCACCCTGACGCACCCTAACGACGCACCCTGACGCACCCTAACAACGCACCCTAACGACAGGACGCACCCTGACGCACCCTAACGACGCACCCTGACACACCCTAACAACGCACCCTGACGACACAACGCACCCTGACGAACCCTAACGACGCACCCTGACGCACCCTAACGACGCACCCTGACGCACCCTAACGACACACCCTGACGAACCCTAACGACGCACCCTAACGACAGGACGCACCCTGACGCACCCTAACGACGCACCCTGACGCACCCTAACAACGCACCCTAACGACAGGACGCACCCTGACGCACCCTGACGCACCCTGACGCACCCTAACAACGCACCCTAACGACACAACGCACCCTGACGCACCCTAACGACGCACCCTGACGCACCCTAACGACGCACCCTAACGACGCACCCTGACGCACCCTAACAACGCACCCTGACGACACAACGCACCCTGACGAACCCTAACGACGCACCCTGACGCACCCTAATGACACACCCTGACGCACCCTAACGACGCACTCTGACGAACCCTAACGACGAGCCCTGACGCACCCTAACGACTTACCCTGGCGAACCCTAACGACGCACCCTAGCGACGCACCCTGACACACCCTAACGACGCACCCTGACGAACCCTAACGACGCACCCTGACGCACCCTAACGACGCACCCTGACGCACCCTAACAACGCACCCTGACGACACAACGCACCCTGACGAACCCTAACGACGCACCCTGACGCACCCTAACGACGCACCCTGACGCACCCTAACGACGCACCCTGACGAACCCTAACGACGCACCCTAACGACGCACCCTGACGCACCCTAACAACGCACCCTGACGCACCCTAACGATTCACCCTGACGAACCCTAACGACGCACCCTGACGCACCCTAACGATGCACCCTGACGCACCCTAACGACGCACCCTGACGCACCCTAACGACGCACCCTGACGCACCCTAACGACGCACCCTGACACACCCTAACAACGCACCCTGACGCACCCTAACAACGCACCCTGACGCACCCTAACGATTCACCCTGACGCACCCTAACGACGCACCCTGACACAACCTAACGACGCACCCTGACACAACCTAACGACGCACCCTGACGCACCCTAACGACGCACCCTGACGAACCCTAACGACGCACCCTAACGACAGGACGCACCCTGACGCACCCTAACGACGCACCCTATCGCACCCTAACGACGCACCCTGACACACCCTAACGACGCACCCTGACGCACCCTAACGACGCACCCTGACGAACCCTAACGACGCACCCTAACGACAGGACGCACCCTGACGCACCCTAACGACGCACCCTGACGCACCCTAACAACGCACCCTAACGACAGGACGCACCCTGACGCACCCTGACGCACCCTAACGACGCACCCTGACACACCCTAACAACGCACCCTGACGACACAACGCACCCTGACGAACCCTAACGACGCACCCTGACGCACCCTAACGACGCACCCTGACGCACCCTAACGACACACCCTGACAAACCCTAACGACGCACCCTAACGACAGGACGCACCCTGACGCACCCTAACGACGCACCCTGACGCACCCTAACAACGCACCCTGACGAACCCTAACAACGCACCCTGACGCACCCTAACGACGCACCCTGACGAACCCTAACAACGCACCCTAACGACACAACGCACCCTGACGCACCCTAACGACGCACCCTGACGCACCCTAAAGATGCACCCTGACGCACCCTAACGACGCACCCTAACGACGCACCCTGACGCACCCTAACAACGCACCCTGACGCACCCTAAAGATGCACCCTGGCGAACCCTAACGACGCACCCTAGCGACGCACCCTGACACACCCTAACGACGCACCCTGACGAACCCTAACGACGCACCCTGACGCACCCTAACGACGCACCCTGACGCACCCTAACAACGCACCCTGACGACACAACGCACCCTGACGAACCCTAACGACGCACCCTGACGCACCCTAACGACGCACCCTGACGCACCCTAACGACGCACCCTGACGAACCCTAACGACGCACCCTGACACACCCTAACAACGCACCCTGACGACACAACGCACCCTGACGAACCCTAACGACGCACCCTGACGCACCCTAACGACGCACCCTGACGCACCCTAACGACGCACCCTGACGAACCCTAACAACACACCCTAACGACAGGACGCACCCTGACGCACCCTAACGACGCACCCTATCGCACCCTAACGACGCACCCTGACACACCCTAACGACGCACCCTGACGCACCCTAACGACGCACCCTGACGAACCCTAACGACGCACCCTAACGACAGGACGCACCCTGACGCACCCTAACGACGCACCCTGACGCACCCTAACAACGCACCCTAACGACAGGACGCACCCTGACGCACCCTGACGCACCCTAACGACGCACCCTGACACACCCTAACAACGCACCCTGACGACACAACGCACCCTGACGAACCCTAACGACGCACCCTGACGCACCCTAACGACGCACCCTGACGCACCCTAACGACACACCCTGACAAACCCTAACGACGCACCCTAACGACAGGACGCACCCTGACGCACCCTAACGACGCACCCTGACGCACCCTAACAACGCACCCTAACGACAGGACGCACCCTGACGCACCCTGACGCACCCTGACGCACCCTAACAACGCACCCTAACGACACAACGCACCCTGACGCACCCTAACGACGCACCCTGACGCACCCTAAAGATGCACCCTGACGCACCCTAACGACGCACCCTAACGACGCACCCTGACGCACCCTAACAACGCACCCTGACACCCTGCACCCTGGCGAACCCTAACGACGCACCCTAGCGACGCACCCTGACACACCCTAACGACGCACCCTGACGAACCCTAAAGACGCACCCTGACGCACCCTAACGACGCACCCTGACGCACCCTAACAACGCACCCTGACGACACAACGCACCCTGACGAACCCTAACGACGCACCCTGACGCACCCTAACGACGCACCCTGACGCACCCTAACGACGCACCCTGACGAACCCTAACGACGCACCCTGACGCACCCTAACGACGCACCCTGACGAACCCTAACGACGCACCCTGACGCACCCTAACGACGCACCCTGACGCACCCTAACAACGCACCCTGACGCACCCTAACGATTCACCCTGACGCACCCTAACGACGCACCCTGACGCACCCTAACGATGCACCCTGACGAACCCTAACGACGCACCCTGACGCACCCTAACGATGCACCCTGACGCACCCTAACGACGCACCCTGACGAACCCTAACGACGCACCCTGACGCACCCTAACGACGCACCCTGACGCACCCTAACGACGCACCCTGACGAACCCTAACGACGCACCCTGACGCACCCTAACGATGCACCCTGACGCACCCTAACGACGCACCCTGACGCACCCTAACGACGCACCCTGACGCACCCTAACGACGCACCCTAACACCCTAACGACGCACCCTGACGCACCCTAACGACGCACCCTGACGCACCCTAACAACGCACCCTGACGACACAACGCACCCTGACGAACGCTAACGACGCACCCTGACGCACCCTAACGACGCACCCTGACGCACCCTAACGACGCACCCTGACGCACCCTAACGACGCACCCTGACGCACCCTAACGACGCACCCTGACGAACCCTAACGACGCACCCTGACGCACCCTAACGACGCACCCTGACGCACCCTAACGACGCACCCTGACGCACCCTAACGACGCACCCTGACGCACCCTAACGACGCACCCTGACGAACCCTAACGACGCACCCGGACGCACCCTAACGACGCACCCTGACGCACCCTAACGACGCACCCTGACGACCCTAACAACGCACCCTGACGCACCCTAACGACGCACCCTGACGCACCCTAACGACGCACCCTGACGCACCCTAACAACGCACCCTGACGCACCCTAACGACGCACCCTGACGCACCCTAACGACGCACCCTGACGAACCCTAACGACGCACCCTGACGCAGCCTAACGACGCACCCTGACGCACCCTAACGACGCACCCTGACGAACCCTAACGACGCACCCTGACGCACCCTAACGACGCACCCTAAGGACGCACCCTATCGCACCCTAACGACGCACCCTGACACACCCTAACGACGCACCCTGACGCACACTAACGACGCACCCTGACGAACCCTAACGACGCACCCTAACGACAGGACGCACCCTGACGCACCCTAACAACGCACCCTAAAGACAGGACGCACCCTGACGCACCCTAACGACGCACCCTGACACACCCTAACAACGCACCCTGACGACACAACGCACCCTGACGCACCCTAACGACGCACCTTGACGCCTGACGCACCCTAACGACGCACCCTGACGAACCCTAACGACGCACCCTAACGACAGGACGCACCCTGACGCACCCTAACGACGCACCCTGACGCACCCTAACAACGCACCCTAACGACAGGACGCACCCTGACGCACCCTGACGCACCCTAACAACGCACCCTAATGACACAACGCTCCCTGACGCACCCTAACGACGCACCCTGACGCACCCTAACGACGCACCCTAACGACAGGACGCACCCTGACGAACCCTAACAACGCACCCTAAAGACAGGACGCACCCTGACGCACCCTAACGACGCACCCTGACACACCCTAACAACGCACCCTGACGACACAACGCACCCTGACGCACCCTGACGCACCCTAACGACGCACCCTGACGCACCCTAACAACGCACCCTAACGACAGGACGCACCCTGACGCACCCTAACAACGCACCCTAACGACAGGACCCACCCTGACGCACCCTAACGACGCACCCTGACGCACCCTAACAACGCACCCTAACGACAGGACGCACCCTGACGCACCCTAACAACGCACCCTAACGACACAACGCACCCTGACGCACCCTAACGACGCACCCTGACGGACCCTAACGATGCACCCTGACGCACCCTAACGACGCACCCTGACACACCCTAACAACGCACCCTGACGACACAACGCACCCTGACGAACCCTAACGACGCACCCTGACGCACCCTAACGACGCACCCTGACGCACCCTAACAACGCACCCTGACGCACCCTAACAACGCACCCTGACGAACCCTAACGACGCACCCTGACGCACCCTAACGACGCACCCTGACGCACCCTAACGACGCACCCTAACGCACCCTAACGACGCACCCTAACGACGCATAACACCCTAACGACGCACCCTGACACACCCTAACGACGCACCCTGACGAACCCTAACGACGCACCCTGACGCACCCTAACGACGCACCCTGACGCACCCTAACAACGCACCCTGACGACACAACGCACCCTGACGAACCCTAACGACGCACCCTGACGCACCCTAACGACGCACCCTGACGCACCCTAACGACGCACCCTGACGCACCCTAACGACGCACCCTGACGAACCCTAACGACGCACCCTGACGCACCCTAACGACGCACCCTGATGCACCCTAACGACGCACCCTGACGAACCCTAACGACGCACCCTATCGCACCCTAACGACGCACCCTAACGACGCACCCTAGCGCACCCTAACGACGCACCCTGACACACCCTAACGACGCACCCTGACGCACCCTAACGACGCACCCTGACGAACCCTAACGACGCACCCTAACGACAGGACGCACCCTGACGCACCCTAACAACGCACCCTAAAGACAGGACGCACCCTGACGCACCCTAACGACGCACCCTGACACACCCTAACAACGCAC
Source organism: Salvelinus alpinus (assembly GCF_045679555.1). NCBI lineage: Eukaryota > Metazoa > Chordata > Actinopteri > Salmoniformes > Salmonidae > Salvelinus > Salvelinus alpinus. Next base: position 3,683,596 of record NC_092098.1, read on the forward strand.
CCTGACGACACAACGCACCCTGACGCACCCTAACGACGCACCCTGACGCACCCTAACGACGCACCCTGACGAACCCTAACGACGCACCCTAACGACAGGACGCACCCTGACGCACCCTAACGACGCACCCTGACGCACCCTAACAACGCACCCTAACGACAGGACGCACCCTGACGCACCCTAACAACGCACCCTAACGACAGGACGCACCCTGACGCACCCTAACGACGCACCCTGACACACCCTAACAACGCACCCTGACGACACAACGCACCCTGACGCACACTAACGACGCACCCGACGCACCCTGACGAACCCTAACGACGAACCCTAACACCCTAACGACAGGACGCACCCTGACGCACCCTAACGACGCACCCTGACGCACCCTAACAACGCACCCTAACGACAGGACGCACCCTGACGCACCCTGACGCACCTTAACAACGCACCCTAACGACACAACGCACCCTGACGCACCCTAACGACGCACACTGACGCACCCTAATGACGCACCCTGACACACCCTAACGACGCACCCTGACGAACCCTAACGACGCACCCTGACGCACCCTAACAACGCACCCTGACGACACAACGCACCATGACGAACCCTAACGACGCACCCTGACGCACCCTAACGACGCACCCTGACGCACCCTAACGACGCACCCTGACGAACCCTAACGACGCACCCTATCTCACCCTAACGACGCACCCTAACGACGCACCCTATCGCACCCTAACGACGCACCCTGACACACCCTAACGACGCACCCTGACGCACACTAACGACGCACCCTGACGAACCCTAACAACGCACCCTAACGACAGGACGCACCCTGACGCACCCTAACGACGCACCCTGACGCACCCTAACGACGCACCCTGACACACCCTAACGACGCACCCTGAACGACGCACCCTGACGAACCCTAACAACGCACCCTAACGACAGGACGCACCCTGACGCACCCTAACGACGCACCCTGACGCACCCTAACGACGCACCCTGACACACCCTAACGACGCACCCTGACGCACCCTGACGCACCCTAACGATGCACCCTGACGCACCCTAACGACGCACCCTGACGAACCCTAACGACGCACCCGACGCACCCTAACGACGCACCCTAACGACGCACCCTAGCGCACCCTAACGACGCACCCTGACACACCCTAACGACGCACCCTGACGAACACTAACGACGCACCCTGACGAACCCTAACGACGCACCCTAACGACAGGACGCACCCTGACGCACCCTAACAACGCACCCTAAAGACAGGACGCACCCTGATGCACCCTAACGACGCACCCTGACACACCCTAACAACGCACCCTGACGACACAACGCACCCTGACGCACCCTAACGACGCACCTTGACGCACCCTGACGCACCCTAACGACGCACCCTGACGAACCCTAACGACGCACCCTAACGACAGGACGCACCCTGACGCACCCTAACGACGCACCCTGACGCACCCTAACAACGCACCCTAACGACAGGACGCACCCTGACGCACCCTGACGCACCCTAACAACGCACCCTAATGACACAACGCTCCCTGACGCACCCTAACGACGCACCCTGACGCACCCTAACGACGCACCCTAACGACAGGACGCACCCTGACGAACCCTAACAACGCACCCTAAAGACAGGACGCACCCTGACGCACCCTAACGACGCACCCTGACACACCCTAACAACGCACCCTGACGACACAACGCACCCTGACGCACACTAACGACGCACCCTGACGCACCCTGACGCACCCTAACGACGCACCCTGACGAACCATAACGACGCACCCTAACGACAGGACGCACCCTGACGCACCCTAACAACGCACCCTAAAGACAGGACGCACCCTGACGCACCCTAACGACGCACCCTGACGCACCCTAACAACGCAGCCTAACGACAGGACGCACCCTGACGCACCCTGACGCACCCTAACAACGCACCCTAACGACACAACGCACCCGGGCGCACCCTAACGACGCACCCTGACGAACCCTAACGATGCACCCTGACGCACCCTAACGACGCACCCTGACACACCCTAACAACGCACCCTGACGACACAACGCACCCTGACGAACCCTAACGACGCACCCTGACGCACCCTAACGACGCACCCTGACGCACCCTAACAACGCACCCTGACGACACAACGCACCCTGACGAACCCTAACGACGCACCCTGACGCACCCTAACGACGCACCCTGACGCACCCTAACGACGCACCCTGACGCACCCTAACGACGCACCCTGACGCACCCTAACGACGCACTCTGACGAACCCTAACAACGCACCCTGACGCACCCTAACGACGCACCCTAACGACGCACCCTAACGACGCACCCTGACACACCCTAACGACGCACCCTGACGAACCCTAACGACGCACCCTGACGCACCCTAACGACGCACCCTGACGCACCCTAACAACGCACCCTGACGACACAACGCACCCTGACGAACCCTAACGACGCACCCTGACGCACCCTAACGACGCACCCTGACGCACCCTAACGACGCACCCTGACGCACCCTAACGACGCACCCTGACGCACCCTAACGACGCACCCTGACGAACCCTAACGACGCACCCTGACGCACCCTAACGACGCACCCTGACGCACCCTAACGACGCACCCTGACGAACCCTAACGACGCACCCTATCGCACCCTAACGACGCACCCTAGCGACGCACCCTATCGCACCCTAACGACGCACCCTGACACACCCTAACGACGCACCCTGACGCACCCTAACGACGCACCCTAACGCACCCTAACACAGGACGCACCCTGACGCACCCTAACAACGCACCCTAACGACAGGACGCACCCTGACGCACCCTAACGACGCACCCTGACACACCCTAACAACGCACCCTGACGACACAACGCACCCTGACGCACCCTAACGACGCACCCTGACGCACCCTAACGACGCACCCTGACGAACCCTAACGACGCACCCTAACGACAGGACGCACCCTGACGCACCCTAACGACGCACCCTGACACACCCTAACAACGCACCCTGACGACACAACGCACCCTGACGCACCCTAACGACGCACCCTGCACCCTGACGCACCCTAACGACGCACCCTGACGAACCCTAACGATGCACCCTAACGACAGGACGCACCCTGACGCACCCTAACGACGCACCCTGACGCACCCTAACAACGCACCCTAACGACAGGACGCACCCTGACGCACCCTGACGCACCCTAACAACGCACCCTAACGACACGCACCCTGACGCACCCTAACGACGCACACTGACGCACCCTAATGACGCACCCTGACACACCCTAACGACGCACCCTGACGAACCCTAACGACGCACCCTGACGCACCCTAACGACGCACCCTGACGCACCCTAACGACGCACCCTGACGCACCCTAACAACGCACCCTGACGACACAACGCACCATGACGAACCCTAACGACGCACCCTGACGCACCCTAACGACGCACCCTGACGCACCCTAACGACGCACCCTGACGAACCCTAACGACGCACCTTAACGACGCACCCTATCGCACCCGACGCACCCTGACACACCCTAACGACGCACCCTGACGCACCCTAACGACGCACCCTGACGACGCACCCTAAACGACGCACCCTGACGCACCCTAACGACGCACCCTGACGCACCCTAACGACGCACCCTGACACAACCTAACGACGCACCCTGACGCACCCTAACGACGCACCCTGACGCACCCTAACGACGCACCCTGACGCACCCTAACGACGCACCCTGACGAACCCTAACGACGCACGCTGACGCACCCTAACGACGCACCCTGACGCACCCTAACGACGCACCCTGACGCACCCTAACGACGCACCCTGATGCACCCTAACGACGCACCCTGACGCACCCTAACGACGCACCCTGACGCACCCTAACGACGCACCCTGACGCACCCTAACGACGCACCCTAACGCACCCTAACGACGCACCCTGACGCACCCTAACGACGCACCCTGACGAACCCTAACGACGCACCCTAACGACCCTAACTGACGCACCCTAACGACGCACCCTGACGCACCCTAACGACGCACCCTGACGCACCCTAACGACGCACTCTGACGAACCCTAACGACGCACCCTGACGCACCCTAACGACGCACCCTGACGCACCCTAACGACGCACCCTGACGCACCCTAACGACGCACCCTGACGCACCCTAACGACGCACCCTGACGCACCCTAACGACGCACGCTGACGCACCCTAACAACGCACCCTGACGACACAACGCACCCTGACGCACCCTAACGACGCACCCTGACGCACCCTAACGACGCACCCTGACGCACCCTAACGACGCACCCTGACACACCCTAACAACGCACCCTGACGACACAACGCACCCTGACGAACCCTAACGACGCACCCTGACGCACCCTAACGACGCACCCTGACGCACCTTAACGACGCACCCTGACGCACCCTAACGACGCACCCTGACGCACCCTAACGACGCACCCTGACGCACCCTAACGACGCACCCTGACGCACCCTAACGACGCACCCTGACGCACCCTAACGACGCACCCTGACGCACCCTAACGACGCACCCTGACGCACCCTAACGACGCACCCTGACGCACCCTAACGACGCACCCTGATGTACCCTAACGACGCACCCTGACGCACCCTAACGACGCACCCTGACGCACCCTAACGACGCACCCTGACGCACCCTAACGACGCACCCTGACGAACCCTAACGACGCACCCTGACGCACCCTAACGACGCACCCTGACGCACCCTAACGACGCACCCTGACGCACCCTAACGACGCACCCTGACGAACCCTAACGACGCACCCTGATGTACCCTAACGACGCACCCTGATGCACCCTAACGACGCACCCTGACGAACCCTAACGACGCACCCTATCGCACCCTAACGACGCACCCTATCGCACCCTAACGACGCACCCTAACGACGCACCCTATCGCACCCTAACAACGCACCCTGACACACCCTAACGACGCACCCTGACGCACACTAACGACGCACCCTGACGAACCCTAACGACGCACCCTAACGACAGGACGCACCCTAACGCACCCTAACAACGCACCCTAAAGACAGGACGCACCCTGACGCACCCTAACGACGCACCCTGACACACCCTAACAACGCACCCTAACGACGCACCCTGACGCACCCTAACAACGCACCCTAACGACGCACCCTGACGCACCCTAACAACGCACCCTAATGACAGGACGCACCCTGACGCACCCTGACGCACCCTAACAACGCACCCTAACGACACGACGCACCCTGACGCACCCTAACGACGCACCCTGACGCACCCTAACGACGCACCCTGACGCACCCTAACGACGCACCCTGACGCACCCTAACAACGCACCCTGACGCACCCTAACGACGCACCCTGACGAACCCTAACGACGCACCCTGACGCACCCTAACGACGCACCCTGTCGCACCCTAACGACGCACCCTAACGACGCACCCTGACGCACCCTAACGACGCACCCTGACGCACCATAACGACGCACCCTGACGAACCCTAACGACGCACCCTAACGACAGGACGCACCCTGACGCACCCTAACGACGCACCCTGACACACCCTAACAACGCACCCTGACGACACAACGCACCCTGACGAACCCTAACGACGCACCCTGATGCACCCTAACAACGCACCCTGACGACACAACGCACCCTGACGAACCCTAACGACGCACCCTGACGCACCCTGACGACACATCCTGACGCACCCTAACGACGCACCCTGACGCACCCTAACGACGCACCCTGACGCACCCTAACGACGCACCCTGACGCACCCTAACGACGCACCCTGACGCACCCTAACGACAGGACGCACCCTGACGCACCCTAACGACGCACCCTGACGCACCTTAACAACGCACCCTAACGACAGGACGCACCCTGACGCACCCTGACGCACCCTGACGCACCCTAACAACGCACCCTGACGCACCTTAACGACGCACCCTGACGCACCCTAACGACGCACCCTGACGCACCCTAACGACGCACCCTGACGCACCCTAACGACGCACCCTGAACCTAACAACGCACCCTGACGACACAACGCACCCTGAGGAACCCTAACGACGCACCCTGACGCACCCTAACGACGCACCCTGACGCACCCTAACGACGCACCCTAGCGCACCCTAACGACGCACCCTAACGACACACCCTAACAACGCACCCTGACGACCCGACGCACCCTGACGCACCCTAACAACGCACCCTGACGACACAACGCACCCTGACGAACCCTAACGACGCACCCTGACGCACCCTAACGACGCACCCTGACGCACCCTAACGACGCACCCTGACGAACGCTAACGACGCACCCTGACGCACCCTAACGACGCACCCTGACGCACCCTAACAACGCACCCTGACGACACAACGCACCCTGACGAACCCTAACGACGCACCCTGACGCACCCTAACGACGCACCCTGACGAACCCTAACGACGCACCCTGACGCACCCTAACGACGCACCCTGACGCACCCTAACGACGCACCCTGACGAACCCTAACGGCGCATCCTGACGCACCCTAACGACACACCCTGACGAACCCTAACGACGCACCCTAACGACAGGACGCACCCTGACGCACCCTAACGACGCACCCTGACGCACCCTAACAACGCACCCTAACGACAGGACGCACCCTGACGCACCCTGACGCACCCTAACAACGCACCCTAACGACACAGCGCACCCTGACGAACCCTAACGACGCACCCTAGCGACGCACCCTGACACACCCTAACGACGCACCCTGACGAACCCTAACGACGCACCCTAACGACACAACGCACCCTGACGCACCCTAACGACGCACCCTGACGCACCCTAACAACGCACCCTAACGACAGGACGCACCCTGACGCACCCTAACGACGCACCCTGACGCACCCTAACAACGCACCCTAACGACACACCGCACCCTGACGAACCCTAACGACGACGCACCCTAACGACGCACCCTGACACACCCTAACGACGCACCCTGACGAACCCTAACGACGCACCCTGACGCACCCTAACGACGCACCCTGACGCACCCTAACGACGCACCCTAACGACAGGACGCACCCTGACGCAACCTAACGACGCACCCTGACGCACCCTAACGACGCACCCTGACGCACCCTAACGACGCACCCTGACGCACCCTAACGACGCACCCTGACGCACCCTAACGACGCACCCTGACGCACCCTAACGACGCACCCTGACCCACCCTAACGACGCACCCTGAAGCACCCTAACAACGCACCCTGACGCACCCTAACAACGCACCCTGACGACACAACGCACCCTGGCGAACCCTAACGACGCACCCTGACGCACCCTAACGACGCACCCTGACGCACCCTAACAACGCACCCTAACGACACAACGCACCCTGACGCACCTTAACGACGCACCCTGACGCACCCTAACGACGCACCCTGACGCACCCTAACGACGCACCCTGACGCACCCTAACGACGCACCCTGACGCACCCTAACAACGCACCCTGACGACACAACGCACCCTGAGGAACCCTAACGACGCACCCTGACGCACCCTGACGAACCCTAACGACGCACCCTAGCGACGCACCCTGACACACCCTAACGACGCACCCGCACCCTAACGACGCACCCTGACGCACCCTAACGACGCACCCTGACGCACCCTAACAACGCACCCTGACGACACAACGCACCCTGACGAACCCTAACGACGCACCCTGACGCACCCTAACGACGCACCCTGACGCACCCTAACGACGCACCCTGACGAACGCTAACGACGCACCCTGACGCACCCTAACGACGCACCCTGACGCACCCTAACAACGCACCCTGACGACACAACGCACCCTGACGAACCCTAACGACGCACCCTGACGCACCCTAACGACGCACCCTGACGAACCCTAACGACGCACCCTGACGCACCCTAACGACGCACCCTGACGCACCCTAACGACGCACCCTGACGAACCCTAACGGCGCATCCTGACGCACCCTAACGACACACCCTGACGAACCCTAACGACGCACCCTAACGACAGGACGCACCCTGACGCACCCTAACGACGCACCCTGACGCACCCTAACAACGCACCCTAACGACAGGACGCACCCTGACGCACCCTGACGCACCCTAACAACGCACCCTAACGACACAGCGCACCCTGACGAACCCTAACGACGCACCCTAGCGACGCACCCTGACACACCCTAACGACGCACCCTGACGAACCCTAACGACGCACCCTAACGACAGGACGCACCCTGACGCACCCTAACGACGCACCCTGACGCACCCTAACAACGCACCCTAACGACAGGACGCACCCTGACGCACCCTGACGCACCCTGACGCACCCTAACAACGCACCCTAACGACACACCGCACCCTGACGAACCCTAACGACGCACCCTAGCGACGCACCCTGCACCCTAACGACGCACCCTGACGAACCCTAACGACGCACCCTGACGCACCCTAACCACGCACCCTGACGCACCCTAACGACGCACCCTGACGCACCCTAACGACGCACCCTGACGCACCCTAACGACGCACCCTGACGCACCCTAACGACGCACCCTGACGCACCCTAACGACGCACCCTGACGCACCCTAACGACGCACCCTGACGCACCCTAACGACGCACCCTGACGCACCCTAACGACGCACCCTGACGCACCCTAACAACGCACCCTGACGCACCCTAACAACGCACCCTGACGACACAACGCACCCTGACGAACCCTAACGACGCACCCTGACGAACCCTAACGACGCACCCTGACGCACCCTAACGACGCACTCTGACGCACCCTAACGACGCACCCTGACACACCCTAACAACGCACCCTGACGACACAACGCACCCTGACGAACCCTAACGACGCACCCTGACGCACCCTAACGACGCACCCTGACGCACCCTAACGACGCACCCTGACGCACCCTAACAACGCACCCTGACGACACAACGCACCCTGACGAACCCTAACGACGCACCCTGACGAACCCTAACAACGCACCCTGACGACACAACGCACCCTGACGAACCCTAACGACGCACCCTGACGAACCCTAACGACGCACCCTGACGAACCCTAACGACGCACCCTGACGCACCCTAACGACGCACCCTGACGCACCCTAACGACGCACCCTGACGCACCCTAACGACGCACCCTGACGCACCCTAACGAAGCACCCTGACGCACCCTAACAACGCACCCTGACCCACCCTAACGACGCACCCTGAAGCACCCTAACAACGCACCCTGACGCACCCTAACAACGCACCCTGACGACACAACGCACCCTGGCGAACCCTAACGACGAACCCTGACGAACCCTAACGACGCACCCTGACGCACCCTAACGACGCACTCTGACGCACCCTGCACCCTGACAACGCACCCTGACGACACAACGCACCCTGACGAACCCTAACGACGCACCCTGACGAACCCTACTGATGCACCCTAACGACATGACGCACCCTGACGAACCCTAACGACGCACCCTGATGCACCCTAACGACGCACCCTGACGCACCCTAACGACGCACCCTGACGCACCCTAACAACGCACCCTGACGACACAACGCACCCTGACGAACCCTAACGACGCACCCTGACGAACCCTAACAACGCACCCTGACGACACAACGCACCCTGACGAACCCTAACGACGCACCCTGACGCACCCTAACGACGCACCCTGACGCACCCTAACGACGCACCCTGACGCACCCTAACGACGCACCCTGACGCACCCTAACGACGCACCCTGACGCACCCTAACGACGCACCATGACGCACCCTAACGACGCACCCTGACGCACCCTAACGACGCACCCTGACGACGCACCCTGACGACGCACCCTGAAGCACCCTAACGACGCACCCTGACGCACCCTAACAACGCACCCTGACGACACAACGCACCCTGGCGAACCCTAACGACAAACCCTGACGAACCCTAACGACGCACCCTGACGCACCCTAACGACGCACTCTGACGCACCCTAACGACGCACCCTGACAACGCACCCTGACGACACAACGCACCCTGACGAACCCTAACGACGCACCCTGACGAACCCTAACGACGCACCCTAACGACACGACGCACCCTGATGCACCCTAACGACGCACCCTGACGCACCCTAACGACGCACCCTGACGCACCCTAACGACGCACCCTGACGCACCCTAACAACGCACCCTGACGACACAACGCACCCTGACGAACCCTAACGACGCACCCTGACGCACCCTAACGACGCACCCTGACGAACCCTAACGACGCACCCTGACGCACCCTAACGCACCCTGACGACACAACGCACCCTGACGAACCCTAACTACGCACCCTGACGCACCCTAACGACGCACCCTGACGCACCCGACACGACGCACCCTGACGAACCCTAACGACGCACCCTGACGAACCCTAACGACACACACTGACGAACCCTAACGGCGCACCCTGACGAACCCTAACGACGCACCCTGACGCACCCTAACGACGCACCCTGACGCACCCTAACGACGAACCCTGACAAACCCTAACGACGCACCCTGACGCACCCTAACGACGCACCCTGACGCACCCTAACGACGCACCCTGACGCACCCTAACAACGCACCCTGACGACACAACGCACCCTGACGAACCCTAACGACGCACCCTGACGAACCCTAACGATGCACCCTAACGACATGACGCACCCTGACGAACCCTAACGACGCACCCTGACGAACCCTAACGACACACCCTGACGAACGCACCCTAACGACGCACCCTGACGCACCCTAACGACGCACCCTGACGCACCCTAACGCACGCACCCGACGCACCCAAACCCTAACGACGCACCCTGACGCACCCTAACGACGCACCCTGACGCACCCTAACGACGCACCCTGACGCACCCTAACAACGCACCCTGACGACACAACGCACCCTGACGAACCCTAACGACGCACCCTGACGAACCCTAACGATGCACCCTAACGACATGACGCACCCTGACGAACCCTAACGACGCACCCTGACGCACCCTAACGACGCACCCTGACGAACCCTAACGACGCACACTGACGCACCCTAACGACGCACCCTGACGCACCCTAACGACGCACCCTGACGCTAACGACGCACCTTGACGCACCCTAACGACGCAATCTAACGACGCACCCTGACGCACCCTAACGACGCACCCTGACGCACCCTAACGACGCACCCTGACGCACCCTAACGACGCACCCTGACGCACCCTAACAACGCACCCTGACGACACAACGCACCCTGACGAACCCTAACGGCGCACCCTGACGAACCCTGACGCACCCTGACGCACCCTAACAACGCACCCTAACGACATGACGCACCCTGACGAACCCTAACGACGCACCCTGACGCACCCTAACGACGCACCCTGACGCACCCTAACGACGCACCCTGACGCACCCTAACGACGCACCCTGACGCACCCTGACCCACCCTAACGACGCACCCTGAAGCACCCTAACAACGCACCCTGACGCACCCTAACAACGCACCCTGACGACACAACGCACCCTGGCGAACCCTAACGACGAACCCTGACGAACCCTAACGACGCACCCTGACGCACCCTAACGACGCACCCTGACGACGCACCCTGACAACGCACCCTGACGACACAACGCACCCTGACGAACCCTAACGACGCACCCTGACGAACCCTAACGATGCACCCTAACGACATGACGCACCCAGACGAACCCTAACGACGCACCCTGATGCACCCTAACGACGCACCCTGACGCACCCTAACGACGCACCCTGACGCACCCTAACAACGCACCCTGACGACACAACGCACCCTGACGAACCCTAACGACGCACCCTGACGAACCCTAACGACGCACCCTGACGCACCCTAACGACGCACCCTGACGCACCCTAACAACGCACCCTGACGACACAACGCACCCTGACGAACCCTAACTACGCACCCTGACGCACCCTAACGACACGACGCACCCTGACGACACGACGCACCCTAATGACACGACGCACCCTGACGAACCCTAACGACGCACCCTGACGAACCCTAACGACACACACTGACGCACCCTAATGACGCACCCTGACGCACCCTAACGACGCACCCTGACGCACCCTGACGCACCCTGACGCACCCTAATGACGCACCCTGACGAACCCTAACGACGCACCCTGACGACACAACGCACCCTGACGAACCCTAACTACGCACCCTAACAACGCACCCTGACGACACAACGCACCCTGACGAACCCTAACTACGCACCCTGACGCACCCTAACGACACGACGCACCCTGACGACACGACGCACCCTAATGACACGACGCACCCTGACGAACCCTAACGACGCACCCTGACGAACCCTAACGACACACACTGACGAACCCTAACGGCGCACCCTGACGAACCCTAACGACGCACCCTGACGCACCCTAACGACGCACCCTGACGCACCCTAACGACGAACCCTGACAAACCCTAACGACGCACCCTGACGCACCCTAACGACGCACCCTGACGCACCCTAACGACGCACCCTGACGCACCCTAACAACGCACCCTGACGACACAACGCACCCTGACGAACCCTAACGACGCACCCTGACGAACCCTAACGATGCACCCTAACGACATGACGCACCCTGACGAACCCTAACGACGCACCCTGAAGCACCCTAACGACGCACCCTGACGAACCCTAACGACGCACCCTGACGAACCCTAACGACGCACCCTGACGAACCCTAACGACGCACCCTGACGCACCCTAACGACGCACCTTGACGCACCCTAACGACGCAATCTAACGACGCACCCTGACGCACCCTAACGACGCACCCTGACGCACCCTAACGACGCACCCTGACACACCCTAACGACGCACCCTGACGCACCCTAACAACGCACCCTGACGACACAACGCACCCTGACGAACCCTAACGGCGCACCCTGACGAACCCTAACGACGCACCCTGACGCACCCTAACGACGCACCCTGACGCACCCTAACGACGCACCCTGACGAACCCTAACGACACACACTGACGCACCCTAACGACGCACCCTGAAGCACCCTAACGACGCACCCTGACGCACCCTGACGCACCCTGACGCACCCTGACGCACCCTAACAACGCACCCTAACGACATGACGCACCCTGACGAACCCTAACGACGCACCCTGACGCACCCTAACGACGCACCCTGACGCACCCTAACGACGCACCCTGACGCACCCTAACGACGCACCCTGACGCACCCTGACCCACCCTAACGACGCACCCTGAAGCACCCTAACAACGCACCCTGACGCACCCTAACAACGCACCCTGACGACACAACGCACCCTGGCGAACCCTAACGACGAACCCTGACGAACCCTAACGACGCACCCTGACGCACCCTAACGACGCACCCTAACGCACCCTGACAACGCACCCTGACGACACAACGCACCCTGACGAACCCTAACTGACGACACGACGCACCCTAACGACGCACCCTGACGAACCCTAACGACGCACCCTGACGAACCCTAACGACACACACTGACGCACACTAATGACGCACCCTGACGCACCCTAATGACGCACCCTGACGAACCCTAACGACGCACCCTGACGAACCCTAACAACGCACCCTGACGACACAACGCACCCTGACGAACCCTAACGACGCACCCTGACGCACCCTAACGACATGACGCACCCTGACGAACCCTAACTACACACCCTGACGCACCCTAACGACACGACGCACCCTGACGACACGACGCACCCTAACGACACGACGCACCCTGACAAACCCTAACGACGCACCCTGACGAACCCTATCGACACACACTGACGCACCCTAATGACGCACCCTGACGCACCCTAACGACGCACCCTGACGCACCCTGATGCACCCTAACGACGCACCCTGAAGCACCCTAACGACGCACCCTGACGAACCCTAACGACGCACCCTGACGAACCCTAACGACACACACTGACGCACCCTGACGCACCCTGACGTACCCTGACGCACCCTGACGCACCCTAACGACGCACCCTGAAGCACCCTAACGACACACCCTGACGAACCCTAACGACGCACCCTGACGCACCCTAACGACGCACCCTGACGAACCCTAACGACGCACCCTGACGCACCCTAACGACACACACCGACGCACCCTAATGACGCACCCTGACGCAACCTAACGACGCACCCTGACGCACCCTGACGCACCCTGATGCACCCTAACGACGCACCCTGAAGCACCCTAACGACGCACCCTGACGAACCCTAACGACGCACCCTGACGAACCCTAACGACGCACCCTGACGAACCCTAACGACGCACCCTGACGCACCCTAACGACGCACCTTGACGCACCCTAACGACGCAATCTAACGACGCACCCTGACGCACCCTAACGACGCACCCTGACGCACCCTAACGACGCACCCTGACGCACCCTAACAACGCACCCTGACGGCACAACGCACCCTGACGAACCCTAACGACGCACCCTGACGAAACCTAACGACGCACCCTGACGCACCCTAACGACGCACCCTGACGCACCCTAACGACGAACCCTGACAAACCCTAACGACGCACCCTGACGCACCCTAACGACGCACCCTGACGCACCCTAACGACGCACCCTGACGCACCCTAACGACGCACCCTGACGCACCCTAACGACGCACCCTGACGAAACCTAACTGCACCCTAACGACATGACGCACCCTGACGAACCCTAACGACGCACCCTGAAGCACCCTAACGACGCACCCTGACGAACCCTAACGACGCACCCTGACGAACCCTAACGACGCACCCTGAAGCACCCTAACGACGCACCCTGACGAACCCTAACGACGCACCCTGACGAACCCTAACGATGCACCCTGACGAACCCTAACGACGCACCCTGACGCACCCTAACGACGCACCTTGACGCACCCTAACGACCCTAACGACGCACCCTGACGCACCCTAACGACGCACCCTGACGCACCCTAACGACGCACCCTGACGCACCCTAACGACGCACCCTGACACACCCTAACGACGCACCCTGACGCACCCTAACAACGCACCCTGACGACACAACGCACCCTGACGAACCCTAACGGCGCACCCTGACGAACCCTAACAACGCACCCTGACGCACCCTAACGACGCACCCTGACGCACCCTAACGACGCACCCTGACGAACCCTAACGACGCACCCTGACGAACCCTAACGACACACACTGACGCACCCTAACGACGCACCCTGAAGCACCCTAACGACGCACCCTGACGCACCCTGACGCACCCTGACGCACCCTGACGCACCCTGACGCACCCTAACAACGCACCCTAACGACATGACGCACCCTGACGAACCCTAACGACGCACCCTGACGCACCCTAACGACGCACCCTGACGCACCCTAACGACGCACCCTGACGCACCCTAACGACGCACCCTGACGCACCCTAACGACGCACCCTGACGCACCCTAACAACGCACCCTGACCCACCCTAACGACGCACCCTGAAGCACCCTAACAACGCACCCTGACGCACCCTAACAACGCACCCTGACGACACAACGCACCCTGGCGAACCCTAACGACGAACCCTGACGAACCCTAACGACGCACCCTGACGCACCCTAACGACGCACCCTGACGCACCCTAACGACGCACCCTGACGCACCCTAACAACGCACCCTGACGACACAACGCACCCTGACGAACCCTAACGACGCACCCTGACGAACCCTAACGATGCACCCTAACGACATGACGCACCCTGACGAACCCTAACGACGCACCCTGATGCACCCTAACGACGCACCCTGACGCACCCTAACGACGCACCCTGACGCACCCTAACAACGCACCCTGACGACACAACGCACCCTGACGAACCCTAACGACGCACCCTGACGAACCCTAACGACGCACCCTGACGCACCCTAACGACGCACCCTGACGCACCCTAACAACGCACCCTGACGACACAACGTACCCTGACGAACCCTAACTACGCACCCTGACGCACCCTAACGACACGACGCACCCTGACGACACGACGCACCCTAATGACACGACGCACCCTGACGAACCCTAACGACGCACCCTGACGAACCCTAACGACACACACTGACGCACCCTAATGACGCACCCTGACGCACCCTAACGACGCACCCTGACGCACCCTGACGCACCCTGACGCACCCTAATGACGCACCCTGACGAACCCTAACGACGCACCCTGACGAACCCTAACAACGCACCCTGACGACACAACGCACCCTGACGAACCCTAACGACGCACCCTGACGCACCCTAACGACATGACGCACCCTGACGAACCCTAACTACACACCCTGACGCACCCTAACGACACGACGCACTCTGACGACACGACGCACCCTAACGACACGACGCACCCTGACGAACCCTAACGACGCACCCTGACGAACCCTAACGACACACACTGACGCACCCTAATGACGCACCCTGGCGCACCCTAACGACGCACCCTGACGCACCCTGACGCACCCTGACACACACTAACGACGCACCCTGAAGCACCCTTACGACGCACCCTGACGAACCCTAACGACGCACCCTGACGAACCCTAACGACGCACCCTGACGAACCCTAACGACGCACCCTGACGCACCCTGACGATGCACCTTGACGCACCCTAACGACGCAATCTAACGACGCACCCTGACGCACCCTAACGACGCACCCTGACGCACCCTAACGACGCACCCTGACGCACCCTAACGACGCACCCTGACACACCCTAACGACGCACCCTGACGCACCCTAACAACGCACCCTGACGACACAACGCACCCTGACGAACCCTAACGGCGCACCCTGACGCACCCTAACGACGCACCCTGACGCACCCTAACGACGCACCCTGACGAACCCTAACGACGCACCCTGACGAACCCTAACGACACACACTGACGCACCCTAACGACGCACCCTGAAGCACCCTAACGACGCACCCTGACGCACCCTGACGCACCCTGACGCACCCTGACGCACCCTAACAACGCACCCTAACGACATGACGCACCCTGACGAACCCTAACGACGCACCCTGACGCACCCTAACGACGCACCCTGACGCACCCTAACGACGCACCCTGACGCACCCTAACGACGCACCCTGACGCACCCTAACGACGCACCCTGACGCACCCTAACAACGCACCCTGACGACACAACGCACCCTGGCGAACCCTAACGACGAACCCTGACGAACCCTAACGACGCACCCTGACGCACCCTAACGACGCACCCTGACGCACCCTAACGACGCACCCTGACGCACCCTAACAACGCACCCTGACGACACAACGCACCCTGACGAACCCTAACGACGCACCCTGACGAACCCTAACGATGCACCCTAACGACATGACGCACCCTGACGAACCCTAACGACGCACCCTGATGCACCCTAACGACGCACCCTGACGCACCCTAACGACGCACCCTGACGCACGCTAACAACGCACCCTGACGACACAACGCACCCTGACGAACCCTAACGACGCACCCTGACGAACCCTAACGACGCACCCTGACGCACCCTAACGACGCACCCTGACGCACCCTAACAACGCACCCTGACGACACAACGTACCCTGACGAACCCTAACTACGCACCCTGACGCACCCTAACGACACGACGCACCCTGACGACACGACGCACCCTAATGACACGACGCACCCTGACGAACCCTAACGACGCACCCTGACGAACCCTAACGACACACACTGACGCACCCTAATGACGCACCCTGACGCACCCTAACGACGCACCCTGACGCACCCTGACGCACCCTGACGCACCCTAATGACGCACCCTGACGAACCCTAACGACGCACCCTGACGAACCCTAACAACGCACCCTGACGACACAACGCACCCTGACGAACCCTAACGACGCACCCTGACGCACCCTAACGACATGACGCACCCTGACGAACCCTAACTACACACCCTGACGCACCCTAACGACACGACGCACTCTGACGACACGACGCACCCTAACGACACGACGCACCCTGACGAACCCTAACGACGCACCCTGACGAACCCTAACGACACACACTGACGCACCCTAATGACGCACCCTGGCGCACCCTAACGACGCACCCTGACGCACCCTGACGCACCCTGACACACACTAACGACGCACCCTGAAGCACCCTTACGACGCACCCTGACGAACCCTAACGACGCACCCTGACGAACCCTAACGACGCACCCTGACGAACCCTAACGACGCACCCTGACGCACCCTGACGCACCCTGACGACGCACCCTGAAGCACCCTAACGACGCACCCTGACGAACCCTAACGACGCACCCTGACGAACCCTAACGACGCACCCTGACGAACCCTAACGACGCACCCTGACGCACCCTAACGACACACACCGACGCACCCTAATGACGCACCCTGACGCAACCTAACGACGCACCCTGACGCACCCTGACGCACCCTGATGCACCCTAACGACGCACCTTGACGCACCCTAACGACGCAATCTAACGACGCACCCTGACGCACCCTAACGACGCACCCTGACGCACCCTAACGACGCACCCTGACGCACCCTAACGACGCACCCTGACGCACCCTAACAACGCACCCTGACGACACAACGCACCCTGACGAACCCTAACGGCGCACCCTGACGAACCCTAACGACGCACCCTGACGCACCCTAACCACGCACCCTGACGCACCCTAACGACGCACCCTGACGAACCCTAACGACACACACTGACGCACCCTAACAACGCACCCTGACGACACAACGCACCCTGACGAACCCTAACGACGCACCCTGACGAACCCTAACGATGCACCCTAACGACATGACGCACCCTGACGAACCCTAACGACGCACCCTGATGCACCCTAACGACGCACCCTGACGCACCCTAACGACGCACCCTGACGCACCCTAACAACGCACCCTGACGACACAACGCACCCTGACGAACCCTAACGACGCACCCTGGCGAACCCTAACGACGCACCCTGACGACACAACGCACCCTGACGAACCCTAACGACGCACCCTGACGAACCCTAACGACGCACCCTGACGCACCCTAACGACGCACCCTGACGCACCCTAACAACGCACCCTGACGACACAACGCACCCTGACGCACCCTAACGACGCACCCTGACGCACCCTAACGACGCACCCTGAAGCACCCTAACGACGCACCCTGACGAACCCTAACGACGCACCCTGACGAACCCTAACGACGCACCCTGACGAACCCTAACGACACACACTGACGCACCCTGACGCACCCTGACGCACCCTGACGCACCCTGACGCACCCTAACGACGCACCCTGAAGCACCCTAACGACACACCCTGACGAACCCTAACGACGCACCCTGACGAACCCTAACGACGCACCCTGACGAACCCTAACGACGCACCCTGACGCACCCTAACGACACACACCGACGCACCCTAATGACGCACCCTGACGCAACCTAACGACGCACCCTGACGCACCCTGACGCACCCTGATGCACCCTAACGACGCACCCTGAAGCACCCTAACGACGCACCCTGACGAACCCTAACGACGCACCCTGACGAACCCTAACGACGCACCCTGACGAACCCTAACGACGCACCCTGACGCACCCTAACGACGCACCTTGACGCACCCTAACGACGCAATCTAACGACGCACCCTGACGCACCCTAACGACGCACCCTGACGAACCCTAACGATGCACCCTAACGACATGACGCACCCTGACGAACCCTAACGACGCACCCTGATGCACCCTAACGACGCACCCTGACGAACCCTAACGACGCACCCTGACGAACCCTAACGACGCACCCTGACGCACCCTAACGACGCACCCTGACGCACCCTAACAACGCACCCTGACGACACAACGTACCCTGACGAACCCTAACTACGCACCCTGACGCACCCTAACGACACGACGCACCCTGACGACACGACGCACCCTAATGACACGACGCACCCTGACGAACCCTAACGACGCACCCTGACGAACCCTAACGACACACACTGACGCACCCTAATGACGCACCCTGACGCACCCTAACGACGCACCCTGACGCACCCTGACGCACCCTGACGCACCCTAATGACGCACCCTGACGAACCCTAACGACGCACCCTGACGAACCCTAACAACGCACCCTGACGACACAACGCACCCTGACGAACCCTAACGACGCACCCTGACGCACCCTAACGACATGACGCACCCTGACGAACCCTAACTACACACCCTGACGCACCCTAACGACACGACGCACTCTGACGACACGACGCACCCTAACGACACGACGCACCCTGACGAACCCTAACGACGCACCCTGACGAACCCTAACGACACACACTGACGCACCCTAATGACGCACCCTGGCGCACCCTAACGACGCACCCTGACGCACCCTGACGCACCCTGACGCACACTAACGACGCACCCTGAAGCACCCTTACGACGCACCCTGACGAACCCTAACGACGCACCCTGACGAACCCTAACGACGCACCCTGACGAACCCTAACGACACACACTGACGCACCCTGACGCACCCTGACGCACCCTGACGACGCACCCTGAAGCACCCTAACGACGCACCCTGACGAACCCTAACGACGCACCCTGACGAACCCTAACGACGCACCCTGACGAACCCTAACGACGCACCCTGACGCACCCTAACGACACACACCGACGCACCCTAATGACGCACCCTGACGCAACCTAACCCGGACGCACCCTAACGACGCACCTTGACGCACCCTAACGACGCAATCTAACGACGCACCCTGACGCACCCTAACAACGCACCCTGACGACACAACGCACCCTGACGAACCCTAACGACGCACCCTGACGAACCCTAACGACGCACCCTGACGCACCCTAACGACGCACCCTGACGCACCCTAACAACGCACCCTGACGACACAACGTACCCTGACGAACCCTAACTACGCACCCTGACGCACCCTAACGACACGACGCACCCTGACGACACGACGCACCCTAATGACACGACGCACCCTGACGAACCCTAACGACGCACCCTGACGAACCCTAACGACACACACTGACGCACCCTAATGACGCACCCTGACGCACCCTAACGACGCACCCTGACGCACCCTGACGCACCCTGACGCACCCTAATGACGCACCCTGACGAACCCTAACGACGCACCCTGACGAACCCTAACAACGCACCCTGACGACACAACGCACCCTGACGAACCCTAACGACGCACCCTGACGCACCCTAACGACATGACGCACCCTGACGAACCCTAACTACACACCCTGACGCACCCTAACGACACGACGCACTCTGACGACACGACGCACCCTAACGACACGACGCACCCTGACGAACCCTAACGACGCACCCTGACGAACCCTAACGACACACACTGACGCACCCTAATGACGCACCCTGGCGCACCCTAACGACGCACCCTGACGCACCCTGACGCACCCTGACACACACTAACGACGCACCCTGAAGCACCCTTACGACGCACCCTGACGAACCCTAACGACGCACCCTGACGAACCCTAACGACGCACCCTGACGAACCCTAACGACGCACCCTGACGCACCCTGACGATGCACCTTGACGCACCCTAACGACGCAATCTAACGACGCACCCTGACGCACCCTAACGACGCACCCTGACGCACCCTAACGACGCACCCTGACGCACCCTAACGACGCACCCTGACACACCCTAACGACGCACCCTGACGCACCCTAACAACGCACCCTGACGACACAACGCACCCTGACGAACCCTAACGGCGCACCCTGACGCACCCTAACGACGCACCCTGACGCACCCTAACGACGCACCCTGACGAACCCTAACGACGCACCCTGACGAACCCTAACGACACACACTGACGCACCCTAACGACGCACCCTGAAGCACCCTAACGACGCACCCTGACGCACCCTGACGCACCCTGACGCACCCTGACGCACCCTAACAACGCACCCTAACGACATGACGCACCCTGACGAACCCTAACGACGCACCCTGACGCACCCTAACGACGCACCCTGACGCACCCTAACGACGCACCCTGACGCACCCTAACGACGCACCCTGACGCACCCTAACGACGCACCCTGACGCACCCTAACAACGCACCCTGACGACACAACGCACCCTGGCGAACCCTAACGACGAACCCTGACGAACCCTAACGACGCACCCTGACGCACCCTAACGACGCACCCTGACGCACCCTAACGACGCACCCTGACGCACCCTAACAACGCACCCTGACGACACAACGCACCCTGACGAACCCTAACGACGCACCCTGACGAACCCTAACGATGCACCCTAACGACATGACGCACCCTGACGAACCCTAACGACGCACCCTGATGCACCCTAACGACGCACCCTGACGCACCCTAACGACGCACCCTGACGCACGCTAACAACGCACCCTGACGACACAACGCACCCTGACGAACCCTAACGACGCACCCTGACGAACCCTAACGACGCACCCTGACGCACCCTAACGACGCACCCTGACGCACCCTAACAACGCACCCTGACGACACAACGTACCCTGACGAACCCTAACTACGCACCCTGACGCACCCTAACGACACGACGCACCCTGACGACACGACGCACCCTAATGACACGACGCACCCTGACGAACCCTAACGACGCACCCTGACGAACCCTAACGACACACACTGACGCACCCTAATGACGCACCCTGACGCACCCTAACGACGCACCCTGACGCACCCTGACGCACCCTGACGCACCCTAATGACGCACCCTGACGAACCCTAACGACGCACCCTGACGAACCCTAACAACGCACCCTGACGACACAACGCACCCTGACGAACCCTAACGACGCACCCTGACGCACCCTAACGACATGACGCACCCTGACGAACCCTAACTACACACCCTGACGCACCCTAACGACACGACGCACTCTGACGACACGACGCACCCTAACGACACGACGCACCCTGACGAACCCTAACGACGCACCCTGACGAACCCTAACGACACACACTGACGCACCCTAATGACGCACCCTGGCGCACCCTAACGACGCACCCTGACGCACCCTGACGCACCCTGACACACACTAACGACGCACCCTGAAGCACCCTTACGACGCACCCTGACGAACCCTAACGACGCACCCTGACGAACCCTAACGACGCACCCTGACGAACCCTAACGACGCACCCTGACGCACCCTGACGCACCCTGACGACGCACCCTGAAGCACCCTAACGACGCACCCTGACGAACCCTAACGACGCACCCTGACGAACCCTAACGACGCACCCTGACGAACCCTAACGACGCACCCTGACGCACCCTAACGACACACACCGACGCACCCTAATGACGCACCCTGACGCAACCTAACGACGCACCCTGACGCACCCTGACGCACCCTGATGCACCCTAACGACGCACCTTGACGCACCCTAACGACGCAATCTAACGACGCACCCTGACGCACCCTAACGACGCACCCTGACGCACCCTAACGACGCACCCTGACGCACCCTAACGACGCACCCTGACGCACCCTAACAACGCACCCTGACGACACAACGCACCCTGACGAACCCTAACGGCGCACCCTGACGAACCCTAACGACGCACCCTGACGCACCCTAACCACGCACCCTGACGCACCCTAACGACGCACCCTGACGAACCCTAACGACACACACTGACGCACCCTAACAACGCACCCTGACGACACAACGCACCCTGACGAACCCTAACGACGCACCCTGACGAACCCTAACGATGCACCCTAACGACATGACGCACCCTGACGAACCCTAACGACGCACCCTGATGCACCCTAACGACGCACCCTGACGCACCCTAACGACGCACCCTGACGCACCCTAACAACGCACCCTGACGACACAACGCACCCTGACGAACCCTAACGACGCACCCTGGCGAACCCTAACGACGCACCCTGACGACACAACGCACCCTGACGAACCCTAACGACGCACCCTGACGAACCCTAACGACGCACCCTGACGCACCCTAACGACGCACCCTGACGCACCCTAACAACGCACCCTGACGACACAACGCACCCTGACGCACCCTAACGACGCACCCTGACGCACCCTAACGACGCACCCTGAAGCACCCTAACGACGCACCCTGACGAACCCTAACGACGCACCCTGACGAACCCTAACGACGCACCCTGACGAACCCTAACGACACACACTGACGCACCCTGACGCACCCTGACGCACCCTGACGCACCCTGACGCACCCTAACGACGCACCCTGAAGCACCCTAACGACACACCCTGACGAACCCTAACGACGCACCCTGACGAACCCTAACGACGCACCCTGACGAACCCTAACGACGCACCCTGACGCACCCTAACGACACACACCGACGCACCCTAATGACGCACCCTGACGCAACCTAACGACGCACCCTGACGCACCCTGACGCACCCTGATGCACCCTAACGACGCACCCTGAAGCACCCTAACGACGCACCCTGACGAACCCTAACGACGCACCCTGACGAACCCTAACGACGCACCCTGACGAACCCTAACGACGCACCCTGACGCACCCTAACGACGCACCTTGACGCACCCTAACGACGCAATCTAACGACGCACCCTGACGCACCCTAACGACGCACCCTGACGAACCCTAACGATGCACCCTAACGACATGACGCACCCTGACGAACCCTAACGACGCACCCTGATGCACCCTAACGACGCACCCTGACGAACCCTAACGACGCACCCTGACGAACCCTAACGACGCACCCTGACGCACCCTAACGACGCACCCTGACGCACCCTAACAACGCACCCTGACGACACAACGTACCCTGACGAACCCTAACTACGCACCCTGACGCACCCTAACGACACGACGCACCCTGACGACACGACGCACCCTAATGACACGACGCACCCTGACGAACCCTAACGACGCACCCTGACGAACCCTAACGACACACACTGACGCACCCTAATGACGCACCCTGACGCACCCTAACGACGCACCCTGACGCACCCTGACGCACCCTGACGCACCCTAATGACGCACCCTGACGAACCCTAACGACGCACCCTGACGAACCCTAACAACGCACCCTGACGACACAACGCACCCTGACGAACCCTAACGACGCACCCTGACGCACCCTAACGACATGACGCACCCTGACGAACCCTAACTACACACCCTGACGCACCCTAACGACACGACGCACTCTGACGACACGACGCACCCTAACGACACGACGCACCCTGACGAACCCTAACGACGCACCCTGACGAACCCTAACGACACACACTGACGCACCCTAATGACGCACCCTGGCGCACCCTAACGACGCACCCTGACGCACCCTGACGCACCCTGACGCACACTAACGACGCACCCTGAAGCACCCTTACGACGCACCCTGACGAACCCTAACGACGCACCCTGACGAACCCTAACGACGCACCCTGACGAACCCTAACGACACACACTGACGCACCCTGACGCACCCTGACGCACCCTGACGACGCACCCTGAAGCACCCTAACGACGCACCCTGACGAACCCTAACGACGCACCCTGACGAACCCTAACGACGCACCCTGACGAACCCTAACGACGCACCCTGACGCACCCTAACGACACACACCGACGCACCCTAATGACGCACCCTGACGCAACCTAACGACGCACCCTGACGCACCCTGACGCACCCTGATGCACCCTAACGACGCACCTTGACGCACCCTAACGACGCAATCTAACGACGCACCCTGACGCACCCTAACGACGCACCCTGACGCACCCTAACGACGCACCCTGACGCACCCTAACGACGCACCCTGACGCACCCTAACAACGCACCCTGACGACACAACGCACCCTGACGAACCCTAACGGCGCACCCTGACGAACCCTAACGACGCACCCTGACGCACCCTAACGACGCACCCTGACGCACCCTAACGACGCACCCTGACGAACCCTAACGACACACCCTGACGCACCCTAACGACGCACCCTGACGACACAACGCACCCTGGCGAACCCTAACGACGAACCCTGACGAACCCTAACGACGCACCCTGACGCACCCTAACGACGCACCCTGACGCACCCTAACAACGCACCCTGACGACACAACGCACCCTGACGAACCCTAACGACGCACCCTGACGAACCCTAACGATGCACCCTAACGACGCACCCTGACGCACCCTAACGACGCACCCTGATGCACCCTAACGACGCACCCTGACGCACCCTAACGACGCACCCTGACGCACCCTAACAACGCACCCTGACGAACCCTAACGACGCACCCTGGCGAACCCTAACGACGCACCCTGACGACACAACGCACCCTGACGCACCCTAACGACGCACCCTGACGAACCCTAACGACGCACCCTGACGCACTCTAACGACGCACCCTGACGCACCCTAACAACGCACCCTGACGACACAACGCACCCTGACGCACCCTAACGACGCACCCTGACGCACCCTGACGCACCCTAACGACGCACCCTGAAGCACCCTAACGACGCACCCTGACGAACCCTAACGACGCACCCTGACGAACCCTAACGACGCACCCTGACGAACCCTAACGACACACACTGACGCACCCTGACGCACCCTGACGCACCCTGACGCACCCTGACGCACCCTAACGACGCACCCTGAAGCACCCTAACGACACACCCTGACGAACCCTAACGACGCACCCTGACGAACCCTAACGACGCACCCTGACGAACCCTAACGACGCACCCTGACGCACCCTAACGACACACACCGACGCACCCTAATGACGCACCCTGACGCAACCTAACGACGCACCCTGACGCACCCTGACGCACCCTGATGCACCCTAACGACGCACCCTGAAGCACCCTAACGACGCACCCTGACGAACCCTAACGACGCACCCTGACGAACCCTAACGACGCACCCTGACGAACCCTAACGACGCACCCTGACGCACCCTAACGACGCACCTTGACGCACCCTAACGACGCAATCTAACGACGCACCCTGACGCACCCTAACGACGCACCCTGACGCACCCTAACGACGCACCCTAACAACGCACCCTGACGGCACAACGCACCCTGACGAACCCTAACGGCGCACCCTGACGAACCCTAACGACGCACCCTGACGCACCCTAACGACGCACCCTGACGCACCCTAACGACGAACCCTGACAAACCCTAACGACGCACCCTGACGCACCCTAACGACGCACCCTGACGCACCCTAACGACGCACCCTGACGCACCCTAACAACGCACCCTGACGAACCCTAACGACGCACCCTGACGAACCCTAACGATGCACCCTAACGACATGACGCACCCTGACGAACCCTAACGACGCACCCTGAAGCACCCTAACGACGCACCCTGACGAACCCTAACGACGCACCCTGACGAACCCTAACGACGCACCCTGACGAACCCTAACGACGCACCCTGACGCACCCTAACGACGCACCTTGACGCACCCTAACGACGCAATCTAACGACGCACCCTGACGCACCCTAACGACGCACCCTGACGCACCCTAACGACGCACCCTGACACACCCTAACGACGCACCCTGACGCACCCTAACAACGCACCCTGACGACACAACGCACCCTGACGAACCCTAACGGCGCACCCTGACGAACCCTAACGACGCACCCTGACGCACCCTAACGACGCACCCTGACGCACCCTAACGACGCACCCTGACGAACCCTAACGACACACACTGACGCACCCTAACGACGCACCCTGAAGCACCCTAACGACGCACCCTGACGCACCCTGACGCACCCTGACGCACCCTGACGCACCCTAACAACGCACCCTAACGACATGACGCACCCTGACGAACCCTAACGACGCACCCTGACGCACCCTAACGACGCACCCTGACGCACCCTAACGACGCACCCTGACGCACCCTAACGACGCACCCTAACGACGCACCCTGACGCACCCTAACGACGCACCCTGACCCACCCTAACGACGCACCCTGACGCACCCTAACAACGCACCCTGACGCACCCTAACAACGCACCCTGACGACACAACGCACCCTGGCGAACCCTAACGACGAACCCTGACGAACCCTAACGACGCACCCTGACGCACCCTAACGACGCACCCTGACGCACCCTAACGACGCACCCTGACGCACCCTAACAACGCACCCTGACGACACAACGCACCCTGACGAACCCTAACGACGCACCCTGACGAACCCTAACGATGCACCCTAACGACATGACGCACCCTGACGAACCCTAACGACGCACCCTGATGCACCCTAACGACGCACCCTGACGCACCCTAACGACGCACCCTGACGCACCCTAACAACGCACCCTGACGACACAACGCACCCTGACGAACCCTAACGACGCACCCTGACGAACCCTAACGACGCACCCTGACGCAGCCTAACGACGCACCCTGACGCACCCTAACAACGCACCCTGACGACACAACGCACCCTGACGAACCCTAACTACGCACCCTGACGCACCCTAACGACACGACGCACCCTGACGACACGACGCACCCTAATGACACGACGCACCCTGACGAACCCTAACAACGCACCCTGACGAACCCTAACGACACACACTGACGCACCCTAATGACGCACCCTGACGCACCCTAACGACGCACCCTGACGCACCCTGACGCAACCCTGACGCACCCTGACGAACCCTAACGACGCACCCTGACGAACCCTAACAACGCACCCTGACGACACAACGCACCCTGACGAACCCTAACGACGCACCCTGACGCACCCTAACGACATGACGCACCCTGACGAACCCTAACTACACACCCTGACGCACCCTAACGACACGACGCACCCTGATGACACGACGCACCCTAACGACACGACGCACCCTGACGAACCCTAACGACGCACCCTGACGAACCCTAACGACACACACTGACGCACCCTAATGACGCACCCTGACGCACCCTAACGACGCACCCTGACGCACCCTGACGCACCCTGACGCACACTAACGACGCACCCTGAAGCACCCTTACGACGCACCCTGACGAACCCTAACGACGCACCCTGACGAACCCTAACGACGCACTTACGAACCCTAACGACACACACTGACGCACCCTGACGCACCCTGACGCACCCTGACGCACCCTAACGACGCACCCTGAAGCACCCTAACGATGCACCCTGACGAACCCTAACGACGCACCCTGACGAACCCTAACGACGCACCCTGACGAACCCTAACGACGCACCCTGACGCACCCTAACGACACACACCGACGCACCCTAATGACGCACCCTGACGCAACCTAACGACGCACCCTGACGCACCCTGACGCACCCTGATGCACCCTAACGACGCACCTTGATGCACCCTAACGACGCAATCTAACGACGCACCCTGACGCACCCTAACGACGCACCCTGACGCACCCTAACGACGCACCCTGACGCACCCTAACGACGCACCCTGACGCACCCTAACAACGCACCCTGACGACACAACGCACCCTGACGAACCCTAACGGCGCACCCTGACGAACCCTAACGCACCCTAACAACGCACCCTAACGACATGACGCACCCTGACGAACCCTAACGACGCACCCTGACGCACCCTAACGACGCACCCTGACGCACCCTAACGACGCACCCTGACGCACCCTAACGACGCACCCTGACGCACCCTAACAACGCACCCTGACCCACCCTAACGACACACACTGACGCACCCTAACAACGCACCCTGACGACACAACGCACCCTGGCGAACCCTAACGACGCACCCTGACGCACCCTAACGACGCACCCTGACGCACCCTAACGACGCACCCTGACGCACCCTAACAACGCACCCTGACGACACAACGCACCCTGACGAACCCTAACGACGCACCCTGACGAACCCTAACGATGCACCCTAACGACATGACGCACCCTGACGAACCCTAACGACGCACCCTGATGCACCCTAACGACGCACCCTGACGCACCCTAACGACGCACCCTGACGCACCCTAACAACGCACCCTGACGACACAACGCACCCTGACGAACCCTAACGACGCACCCTGGCGAACCCTAACGACGCACCCTGACGACACAACGCACCCTGACGAACCCTAACGACGCACCCTGACGAACCCTAACGACGCACCCTGACGCACCCTAACGACGCACCCTGACGCACCCTAACAACGCACCCTGACGACACAACGCACCCTGACGCACCCTAACGACGCACCCATCGCCCGACGCACCCTGACGCACCCTAACGACGCACCCTGATGCACCCTAACGACGCACCCTGAAGCACCCTAACGACGCACCTTGACGAACCCTAACGACGCACCCTGACGAACCCTAACGACGCACCCTGACGCACCCTAACGACGCACCCTGACGCACCCTAACGACGCACCTTGACGCACCCTAACGCTAACGACGCACCCTGACGCACCCTAACGACGCACCCTGACGCACCCTAACAACGCACCCTGACGGCACAACGCACCCTGACGAACCCTAACGACGCACCCTGACGCACCCTAACGACGCACCCTGACGCACCCTAACGACGCACCCTGACGCACCCTAACGACGAACCCTGACAAACCCTAACGACGCACCCTGACGCACCCTAACGACGCACCCTGACGCACCCTAACGACGCACCCTGACGCACCCTAACAACGCACCCTGACGAACCCTAACGACGCACCCTGACGAACCCTAACGATGCACCCTAACGACATGACGCACCCTGACGCACCCTAACGACGCACCCTGAAGCACCCTAACGACGCACCCTGACGAACCCTAACGACGCACCCTGACGAACCCTAACGACGCACCCTGACGAACCCTAACGACGCACCCTGACGCACCCTAACGACGCACCTTGACGCACCCTAACGACGCAATCTAACGACGCACCCTGACGCACCCTAACGACGCACCCTGACGCACCCTAACGACGCACCCTGACACACCCTAACGACGCACCCTGACGCACCCTAACAACGCACCCTGACGACACAACGCACCCTGACGAACCCTAACGGCGCACCCTGACGAACCCTAACGACGCACCCTGACGCACCCTAACGACGCACCCTGACGCACCCTAACGACGCACCCTGACGAACCCTAACGACACACACTGACGCACCCTAACGACGCACCCTGAAGCACCCTAACGACGCACCCTGAACTGCGCACCCTGACGCACCCTAACAACGCGACGCACCCTGACGAACCCTAACGACGCACCCTGACGCACCCTAACGACGCACCCTGACGCACCCTAACGACGCACCCTGACGCACCCTAACGACGCACCCTGAAGCACCCTAACGACGCACCCTGACGAACCCTAACGACGCACCCTGACGAACCCTAACGACGCACCCTGACGAACCCTAACGACGCACCCTGACGCACCCTAACGACGCACCTTGACGCACCCTAACGACGCACCCTAACGACGCACCCTGACGCACCCTAACGACGCACCCTGACGCACCCTAACGACGCACCCTGACGCACCCTAACAACGCACCCTGATGGCACAACGCACCCTGACGAACCCTAACGGCGCACCCTGACGAACCCTAACGACGCACCCTGACGCACCCTAACGACGCACCCTGACGCACCCTAACGACGAACCCTGACAAACCCTAACGACGCACCCTGACGCACCCTAACGACGCACCCTGACGCACCCTAACGACGCACCCTGACGAACCCTAACGACGCACCCTGACGCACCCTAACGACGCACCCTGACGAACCCTAACGATGCACCCTAACGACAGGACGCACCCTGACGAACCCTAACGACGCACCCTGACGCACCCTAACGACGCACCCTGACGAACCCTAAACACGCACCCTGACGAACCCTAACGACGCACCCTGACGAACCCTAACGACGCACCCTGACGCACCCTAACGACGCACCTTGACGCACCCTAACGACGCAATCTAACGACGCACCCTGA
Source organism: Salvelinus alpinus (assembly GCF_045679555.1). Taxonomy (NCBI): domain Eukaryota; kingdom Metazoa; phylum Chordata; class Actinopteri; order Salmoniformes; family Salmonidae; genus Salvelinus; species Salvelinus alpinus. Next base: position 3,715,989 of record NC_092098.1, read on the forward strand.
CGCACCCTAACGACGCACCCTGACGCACCCTAACGACGCACCCTGACACACCCTAACGACGCACCCTGACGCACCCTAACAACGCACCCTGACGACACAACGCACCCTGACGAACCCTAACGGCGCACCCTGACGAACCCTAACGACGCACCCTGACGCACCCTAACGACGCACCCTGACGCACCCTAACGACGCACCCTGACGAACCCTAACGACACACACTGACGCACCCTAACGACGCACCCTGAAGCACCCTAACGACGCACCCTGACGCACCCTGACGCACCCTGACGCACCCTGACGCACCCTAACAACGCACCCTAACGACATGACGCACCCTGACGAACCCTAACGACGCACCCTGACGCACCCTAACGACGCACCCTGACGCACCCTAACGACGCACCCTGACGCACCCTAACGACGCACCCTGACGCACCCTAACGACGCACCCTGACGCACCCTAACAACGCACCCTGACCCACCCTAACGACGCACCCTGAAGCACCCTAACAACGCACCCTGACGCACCCTAACAACGCACCCTGACGACACAACGCACCCTGGCGAACCCTAACGACGAACCCTGACGAACCCTAACGACGCACCCTGACGCACCCTAACGACGCACCCTGACGCACCCTAACGACGCACCCTGACGCACCCTAACAACGCACCCTGACGACACAACGCACCCTGACGAACCCTAACGACGCACCCTGACGAACCCTAACGATGCACCCTAACGACATGACGCACCCTGACGAACCCTAACGACGCACCCTGATGCACCCTAACGACGCACCCTGACGCACCCTAACGACGCACCCTGACGCACCCTAACAACGCACCCTGACGACACAACGCACCCTGACGAACCCTAACGACGCACCCTGACGAACCCTAACGACGCACCCTGACGCAGCCTAACGACGCACCCTGACGCACCCTAACAACGCACCCTGACGACACAACGCACCCTGACGAACCCTAACTACGCACCCTGACGCACCCTAACGACACGACGCACCCTGACGACACGACGCACCCTAATGACACGACGCACCCTGACGAACCCTAACAACGCACCCTGACGAACCCTAACGACACACACTGACGCACCCTAATGACGCACCCTGACGCACCCTGACGCACCCTGACGCACCCTAATGACGCACCCTGACGAACCCTAACGACGCACCCTGACGAACCCTAACAACGCACCCTGACGACACAACGCACCCTGACGAACCCTAACGACGCACCCTGACGCACCCTAACGACATGACGCACCCTGACGAACCCTAACTACACACCCTGACGCACCCTAACGACACGACGCACCCTGATGACACGACGCACCCTAACGACACGACGCACCCTGACGAACCCTAACGACGCACCCTGACGAACCCTAACGACACACACTGACGCACCCTAATGACGCACCCTGACGCACCCTAACGACGCACCCTGACGCACCCTGACGCACCCTGACGCACACTAACGACGCACCCTGAAGCACCCTTACGACGCACCCTGACGAACCCTAACGACGCACCCTGACGAACCCTAACGACGCACCCTGACGAACCCTAACGACACACACTGACGCACCCTGACGCACCCTGACGCACCCTGACGAACCCTAACGACGCACCCTGAAGCACCCTAACGACGCACCCTGACGAACCCTAACGACGCACCCTGACGAACCCTAACAACGCACCCTGACGAACCCTAACGACACACACTGACGCACCCTAATGACGCACCCTGACGCACCCTGACGCACCCTGACGCACCCTGACGCACCCTAATGACGCACCCTGACGAACCCTAACGACGCACCCTGACGAACCCTAACAACGCACCCTGACGACACAACGCACCCTGACGAACCCTAACGACGCACCCTGACGCACCCTAACGACATGACGCACCCTGACGAACCCTAACTACACACCCTGACGCACCCTAACGACACGACGCACCCTGATGACACGACGCACCCTAACGACACGACGCACCCTGACGAACCCTAACGACGCACCCTGACGAACCCTAACGACACACACTGACGCACCCTAATGACGCACCCTGACGCACCCTAACGACGCACCCTGACGCACCCTGACGCACCCTGACGCACACTAACGACGCACCCTGAAGCACCCTTACGACGCACCCTGACGAACCCTAACGACGCACCCTGACGAACCCTAACGACGCACCCTGACGAACCCTAACGACACACACTGACGCACCCTGACGCACCCTGACGCACCCTGACGCACCCTAACGACGCACCCTGAAGCACCCTAACGACGCACCCTGACGAACCCTAACGACGCACCCTGACGAACCCTAACGACGCACCCTGACGAACCCTAACGACGCACCCTGACGCACCCTAACGACACACACCGACGCACCCTAATGACGCACCCTGACGCAACCTAACGACGCACCCTGACGCACCCTGACGCACCCTGATGCACCCTAACGACGCACCTTGATGCACCCTAACGACGCAATCTAACGACGCACCCTGACGCACCCTAACGACGCACCCTGACGCACCCTAACGACGCACCCTGACGCACCCTAACGACGCACCCTGACGCACCCTAACAACGCACCCTGACGACACAACGCACCCTGACGAACCCTAACGGCGCACCCTGACGAACCCTAACGACGCACCCTGACGCACCCTAACGACGCACCCTGACGCACCCTAACGACGCACCCTGACGAACCCTAACGACACACACTGACGCACCCTAACAACGCACCCTGACGACACAACGCACCCTGGCGAACCCTAACGACGAACCCTGACGAACCCTAACGACGCACCCTGACGCACCCTAACGACGCACCCTGACGCACCCTAACAACGCACCCTGACGACACAACGCACCCTGACGAACCCTAACGACGCACCCTGACGAACCCTAACGATGCACCCTAACGACATGACGCACCCTGACGAACCCTAACGACGCACCCTGATGCACCCTAACGACGCACCCTGACGCACCCTAACGACGCACCCTGACGCACCCTAACAACGCACCCTGACGCACCCTAACGACGCACCCTGACGAACCCTAACGACGAACCCTGACGAACCCTAACGACGCACCCTGACGCACCCTAACGACGCACCCTGACGCACCCTAACGACGCACCCTGACGCACCCTAACAACGCACCCTGACGACACAACGCACCCTGACGAACCCTAACGACGCACCCTGACGAACCCTAACGACGCACCCTGACGCACCCTAACGACGCACCCTGACGCACCCTAACAACGCACCCTGACGACACAACGCACCCTGACGAACCCTAACTACGCACCCTGATGCACCCTAACGACACGACGCACCCTGACGACACGACGCACCCTAACGACACGACGCACCCTGACGAACCCTAACGACGCACCCTGACGAACCCTAACGACACACACTGACGCACCCTAATGACGCACCCTGACGCACCCTAACGACGCACCCTGACGCACCCTAATGACGAACCCTGACGAACCCTAACGACGCACCCTGACGCACCCTAACGACATGACGCACCCTGACGAACCCTAACGACGCACCCTGAAGCACCCTAACGACGCACCCTGACGAACCCTAACGACGCACCCTGACGAACCCTAACGACGCACCCTGACGAACCCTAACGACGCACCCTTACGCACCCTAACGACGCACCTTGACGCACCCTAACGACGCAATCTAACAACGCACCCTGACGCACCCTAACGACGCACCCTGACGCACCCTAACGACGCACCCTGACGCACCCTAACAACGCACCCTGACGACACAACGCACCCTGACGAACCCTAACGGCGCACCCTGACGAACCCTAACGACGCACCCTGACGCACCCTAACGACGCACCCTGACGCACCCTAACGACGCACCCTGACGAACCCTAACGACACACACTGACGCACCCTAACGACGCACCCTGAAGCACCCTAACGACGCACCCTGACGCACCCTGACGCACCCTGACGCACCCTGACGCACCCTAACAACGCACCCTAACGACATGACGCACCCTGACGAACCCTAACGCACCCTGACGCACCCTAACGACGCACCCTGACGCACCCTAACGACGCACCCTGACGCACCCTAACGACGCACCCTGACGCACCCTAACGACGCACCCTGACCCACCCTAACGACGCACCCTGACCCACCCTAACGACGCACCCTGACGCACCCTAACAACGCACCCTGACGCACCCTAACAACGCACCCTGACGACACAACGCACCCTGAAGCACCCTAACGACGCACCCTGACGCACCCTAACGACGCACCCTGACGCACCCTAACAACGCACCCTAACGACATGACGCACCCTGACGCACCCTAACGACGCACCCTGACGCACCCTAACGACGCACCCTGACGCACCCTAACGACGGACCCTGACGCACCCTAACGACGCACCCTGACGCACCCTAACGCACCCTGACGCACCCTAACGACGCACCCTGACGCACCCTAACGACGCACCCTGACGCACCCTAACGACGCACCCTGACGCACCCTAACGACGCACCCTGACCCACCCTAACGACGCACCCTGAAGCACCCTAACAACGCACCCTGACGCACCCTAACAACGCACCCTGACGACACAACGCACCCTGGCGAACCCTAACGACGAACCCTGACGAACCCTAACGACGCACCCTGACGCACCCTAACGACGCACCCTGACGCACCCTAACGACGCACCCTGACGCACCCTAACGACGCACCCTGACGCACCCTAACAACGCACCCTGACGACACAACGCACCCTGACGAACCCTAACGACGCACCCTGACGAACCCTAACGATGCACCCTAACGACATGACGCACCCTGACGAACCCTAACGACGCACCCTGATGCACCCTAACGACGCACCCTGACGCACCCTAACGACGCACCCTGACGCACCCTAACAACGCACCCTGACGACACAACGCACCCTGACGAACCCTAACGACGCACCCTGACGAACCCTAACGACGCACCCTGACGCACCCTAACGACGCACCCTGACGCACCCTAACAACGCACCCTGACGACACAACGCACCCTGACGAACCCTAACTACGCACCCTAACGACACGACGCACCCTAACGACACGACGCACCCTGACGAACCCTAACGACGCACCCTGACGAACCCTAACGACACACACTGACGCACCCTAATGACGCACCCTGACGCACCCTAACGACGCACCCTGACGCACCCTGACGCACCCTGACGCACCCTAACGACGCACCCTGAAGCACCCTAACGACGCACCCTGACGAACCCTAACGACGCACCCTGACGAACCCTAACGACGCACCCTGACGAACCCTAACGACACACACTGACGCACCCTGACGCACCCTGACGCACCCTGACGCACCCTAACGACGCACCCTGAAGCACCCTAACGACGCACCCTGACGAACCCTAACGACGCACCCTGACGAACCCTAACGACGCACCCTGACGAACCCTAACGACGCACCCTGACGCACCCTAACGACACACACCGACGCACCCTAATGACGCACCCTGACGCAACCTAACGACGCACCCTGACGCACCCTGACGCACCCTGATGCACCCTAACGACGCACCCTGAAGCACCCTAACGACGCACCCTGACGAACCCTAACGACGCACCCTGACGAACCCTAACGACGCACCCTGACGAACCCTAACGACGCACCCTGACGCACCCTAACGACGCACCTTGACGCACCCTAACGACGCAATCTAACGACGCACCCTGACGCACCCTAACGACGCACCCTGACGCACCCTAACGACGCACCCTGATGCACCCTAACGACGCACCCTGACGCACCCTAACAACGCACCCTGACGACACAACGCACCCTGACGAACCCTAACGGCGCACCCTGACGAACCCTAACGACGCACCCTGACGCACCCTAACGACGCACCCTGACGCACCCTAACGACGCACCCTGACGAACCCTAACGACGCACCCTGACGCACCCTAACGACACACACGACGCACCCTAATGACGCACCCTGACGCAACCTAACGACGCACCCTGACGCACCCTGACGCACCCTGATGCACCCTAACGACGCACCTTGACGCACCCTAACGACGCAATCTAACGACGCACCCTGACGCACCCTAACGACGCACCCTGACGCACCCTAACGACGCACCCTGACGCACCCTAACGACGCACCCTGACGCACCCTAACAACGCACCCTGACGACCCTAACGACGCACCCTGACGAACCCTAGCGACGCACCCTGACGCACCCTAACGACGCACCCTGACGCACCCTAACGACGCACCCTGACGCACCCTAACGACACACACTGACGCACCCTAACAACGCACCCTGACGACACAACGCACCCTGGCGAACCCTAACGACGAACCCTGACGAACCCTAACGACGCACCCTGACGCACCCTAACGACGCACCCTGACGCACCCTAACGACGCACCCTGACGCACCCTAACAACGCACCCTGACGACACAACGCACCCTGACGAACCCTAACGACGCACCCTGACGATGCACCCTGACGCACCCTGACGCACCCTAACGACGCACCCTGATGCACCCTAACAACGCACCCTGACGCACCCTAACAACGCACCCTGACGACACAACGCACCCTGACGAACCCTAACGGCGCACCCTGACGAACCCTAACGACGCACCCTGACGCACCCTAACGACGCACCCTGACGCACCCTAACGACGCACCCTGACGAACCCTAACGACACACATTGACGCACCCTAACAACGCACCCTGACGACACAACGCACCCTGGCGAACCCTAACGACGAACCCTGACGAACCCTAACGACGCACCCTGACGCACCCTAACGACGCACCCTGACGCACCCTAACGACGCACCCTGACGCACCCTAACAACGCACCCTGACGACACAACGCACCCTGACGAACCCTAACGACGCACCCTGACGAACCCTAACAATGCACCCTAACGACATGACGCACCCTGACGAACCCTAACGAAGCACCCTGACGCACCCTAACGACGCACCCTGACGCACCCTAACGACGCACCCTGACGCACCCTAACAACGCACCCTGACGACACAACGCACCCTGACGACCCCTAACGACGCACCCTGACGAACCCTAACGACGCACCCTGACGCACCCTAACGACGCACCCTGACGCACCCTAACAACGCACCCTGACGACACAACGCACCCTGACGAACCCTAACTACGCACCCTGACGCACCCTAACGACGCACCCTGACGACACGACGCACCCTAACGACACGACGCACCCTGACGAACCCTAACGACGCACCCTGACGAACCCTAACGACACACCCTGACGCACCCTAATGACGCACCCTGACGCACCCTAACGACGCACCCTGACGCACCCTGACGCACCCTAATGACGCACCCTGACGAACCCTAACGACGCACCCTGAAGCACCCTAACGACATGACGCACCCTGACGCACCCTAACGACGCACCCTGAAGCACCCTAACGACGCACCCTGACGAACCCTAACGACGCACCCTGACGCACCCTAACGACGCACCCTGACGCACCCTAACGACGCACCCTTACGCACCCTAACGACGCACCCTGACGCACCCTAACGACGCACCCTGACGCACCCTAACGACGCACCCTGACGCACCCTAACGACGCACCCTGACGCACCCTAACGACGCACCCTGACGCACCCTAACGACACAACGCACCCTGACGAACCCTAACGGCGCACCCTGACGAACCCTAACGACGCACCCTGACGCACCCTAACGACGCACCCTGACGCACCCTAACGACGCACCCTGACGAACCCTAACGACACACACTGACGCACCCTAACGACGCACCCTGAAGCACCCTAACGACGCACCCTGACGCACCCTGACGCACCCTGACGCACCCTGACGCACCCTGACGCACCCTAACAACGCACCCTAACGACACAACGCACCCTGGCGAACCCTAACGACGAACCCTGACGAACCCTAACGACGCACCCTGACGCACCCTAAAAACGCACCCTGACGCACCCTAACGACGCACCCTGACGCACCCTAACAACGCACCCTGACGACACAACGCACCCTGACGAACCCTAACGACGCACCCTGACGAACCCTAACGACGCACCCTAACGACATGACGCACCCTGACGAACCCTAACGACGCACCCTGACGCACCCTAACGACGCACCCTGACGCACCCTAACAACGCACCCTGACGCACCCTAACAACGCACCCTGACGACACAACGCACCCTGACGAACCCTAACGACGCACCCTGACGAACCCTAACGACGCACCCTGACGCACCCTAACGACGCACCCTGACGCACCCTAACAACGCACCCTGACGACACAACGCACCTTGACGAACCCTAACGACGCACCCTGACGCACCCTAACGACGCACCCTAACGACACGACGCACCCTGACGAACCCTAACGACGCACCCTGACGAACCCTAACGACACACACTGACGCACCCTAATGACGCACCCTGACGCACCCTAACGACGCACCCTGACGCACCCTAACGACGCCCTGACGCACCCTAATGACGCACCCTGACGAACCCTAACGATACACCCTGACGAACCCTAACAACGCACCCTGACGACACAACGCACCCTGACGAACCCTAACGACGCACCCTGACGCACCCTAACGACATGACGCACCCTGACGAACCCTAACTACACACCCTGACGCACCCTAACGACACGACGCACCCTGACGCACACGACGCACCCTGACGAACCCTAACGACGCACCCTGACGAACCCTAACGACACACTGACGCACCCTAATGACGCACCCTGACGCACCCTAACGACGCACCCTGACGCACCCTGACGCACCCTGACGCACCCTAACGACGCACCCTGAAGCACCCTAACGACGCACCCTGACGAACCCTAACGACGCACCCTGACGAACCCTAACGACGCACCCTGACGAACCCTAACGACACACACTGACGCACCCTGACGCACCCTGACGCACCCTGACGCACCCTAACGACGCACCCTGAAGCACCCTAACGACGCACCCTGACGAACCCTAACGACGCACCCTGACGAACCCTAACGACGCACCCTGACGAACCCTAACGACGCACCCTGACGAACCCTAACGACGCACCCTGACGCACCCTAACGACACACACCGACGAACCCTAACGACGCACCCTGACGCACCCTAACGACGCACCTTGACGCACCCTAACGACGCAATCTAACGACGCACCCTGACGCACCCTAACGACGCACCCTGACGCACCCTAACGACGCACCCTAACGACGCACCCTGACGCACCCTAACGACGCACCCTGACGCACCCTAACAACGCACCCTGACAACACAACGCACCCTGACGAACCCTAACGGCGCACCCTGACGAACCCTAACGACGCACCCTGACGCACCCTAACGACGCACCCTGACGCACCCTAACGACGCACCCTGACGAACCCTAACGACACACTGACGCACCCTAACAACGCACCCTGACGACACAACGCACCCTGGCGAACCCTAACGACGAACCCTGACGAACCCTAACGACGCACCCTGACGCACCCTAACGACGCACCCTAACGACGCACCCTGACGCACCCTAACAACGCACCCTGACGACACAACGCACCCTGACGAACCCTAACGACGCACCCTGACGAACCCTAACGATGCACCCTAACGACATGACGCACCCTGACGAACACTAACGACGCACCCTGATGCACCCTAACGACGCATCCTGACGCACCCTAACGACGCACCCTGACGCACCCTAACAACGCACCCTGACGACACAACGCACCCTGACGAACCCTAACGACGCACCCTGACGCACCCTAACGACGCACCCTGAAGCACCCTAACGACGCACCCTGACGAACCCTAACGACGCACCCTGACACACCCTAACAACGCACCCTGACGACACAACGCACCCTGACGAACCCTAACGACGCACCCTGACGCACCCTAACGACGCACCCTGAAGCACCCTAACGACGCACCCTGACGAACCCTAACGACGCACCCTGACGCACCCTAACGACGCACCCTGACGAACCCTAACGACGCACCCTGACGAACCCTAACGACGCACCCTGACGCACCCTAACGACACACACCGACGAACCCTAACGACGCACCCTGACGCACCCTAACGACGCACCTTGACGCACCCTAACGACGCAATCTAACGACGCACCCTGACGCACCCTAACGACGCACCCTGACGCACCCTAACGACGCACCCTAACGACGCACCCTGACGCACCCTAACGACGCACCCTGACGCACCCTAACAACGCACCCTGACGAACCCTAACGGCGCACCCTGACGAACCCTAACGGCGCACCCTGACGAACCCTAACGACGCACCCTGACGCACCCTAACGACGCACCCTGACGCACCCTAACAACGCACCCTGACGAACCCTAACGACACACTGACGCACCCTAACAACGCACCCTGACGACACAACGCACCCTGGCGAACCCTAACGACGAACCCTGACGAACCCTAACGACGCACCCTGACGCACCCTAACGACGCACCCTGACGCACCCTAACAACGCACCCTGACGACACAACGCACCCTGACGAACCCTAACGACGCACCCTGACGAACCCTAACGATGCACCCTAACGACATGACGCACCCTGACGAACACTAACGACGCACCCTGACGCACCCTAACGACGCATCCTGACGCACCCTAACGACGCACCCTGACGCACCCTAACAACGCACCCTGACGACACAACGCACCCTGACGAACCCTAACGGCGCACCCTGACGAACCCTAACGACGCACCCTGACGCACCCTAACGACGCACCCTGACGAACCCTAACGACACACACTGACGCACCCTAACAACGCACCCTGACGACACAACGCACCCTGGCGAACCCTAACGACGAACCCTGACGAACCCTAACGACGCACCCTGACGCACCCTAACGACGCACCCTGACGCACCCTAACAACGCACCCTGACGACACAACGCACCCTGACGAACCCTAACGACGCACCCTGATGCACCCTAACGACGCACCCTGACGCACCCTAACGACGCACCCTGACGCACCCTAACAACGCACCCTGACGACACAACGCACCCTGACGAACCCTAACGACGCACCCTGACGAACCCTAACAACGCACCCTGACGACACAACGCACCCTGACGAACCCTAACTACGCACCCTGACGCACCCTGACGCACCCTGACGACACGACGCACCCTGACGAACCCTAACGACGCACCCTCACGAACCCTAACGACGCACCCTGACGAACCCTAACGACGCACCCTGACGCACCCTAATGACGCACCCTGACGCACCCTAACGACGCACCCTGACGCACCCTGACGCACCCTGACGCACCCTAATGACGCACCCTGACGAACCCTAACGACGCACCCTGACGAACCCTAACAACGCACCCTGACGACACAACGCACCCTGACGAACCCTAACGACGCACCCTGACGACATGACGCACCCTGACGAACCCTAACTACACACCCTGACGCACCCTAACGACGAACCCTGACGAACCCTAACGACGCACCCTGACGCACCCTAACGACGCACCCTGACGCACCCTAACAACGCACCCTGACGACACAACGCACCCTGACGAACCCTAACGACGCACCCTGACGAACCCTAACGATGCACCCTAACGACATGACGCACCCTGACGAACCCTAACGACGCACCCTGACGCACCCTAACGACGCACCCTGACGCACCCTAACGACGCACCCTGACGCACCCTAACAACGCACCCTGACGACACAACGCACCCTGACGAACCCTAACGACGCACCCTGACGCACCCTAACGACGCACCCTGACGCACCCTAACGACGCACCCTGACGAACCCTAACAACGCACCCTGACGACACAACGCACCCTGACGAACCCTAACTACGCACCCTGACGCACCCTAACGACACGACGCACCCTGACGCACCCTAACGACGCACCCTGACGAACCCTAACGACGCACCCTGACGAACCCTAACGACACACACTGACGCACCCTAATGACGCACCCTGACGCACCCTAACGACGCACCCTGACGCACCCTGACGCACCCTAATGACGCACCCTGACGAACCCTAACGACGCAGCCTGACGAACCCTAACAACGCACCCTGACGACACAACGCACCCTGACGAACCCTAACGACGCACCCTGACGCACCCTAACGACATGACGCACCCTGACGAACCCTAACTACACACCCTGACGCACCCTAACGACACGACGCACCCTGACGACACGACGCACCCTAACGACACGACGCACCCTGACGAAACCCTAACGACGCACCCTGACGAACCCTAACGACACACACTGACGCACCCTAACGACGCACCCTGAAGCACCCTAACGACGCACCCTGACGCACCCTGACGCACCCTGACGCACCCTAACGACGCACCCTGAAGCACCCTAACGACGCACCCTGACGAACCCTAACGACGCACCCTGACGAACCCTAACGACGCACCCTGACGAACCCTAACGACCCTAACTGACGCACCCTAACGACACACACCGACGCACCCTAACGACGCACCCTGACGCAACCTAACGACGCACCCTGACGCACCCTAACGACGCACCCTGCCGAACGCACCCTAACGACGACGCACCCTGACGCACCCTAACGACGCACCCTGACGCACCCTAACGACGCACCCTGACGCACCCTAACGACGCACCCTGACGACATGACGCACCCTGACAAACCCTAACGACACACCCTGACGCACCCTAACGACACGACGCACCCTGACGACACGACGCACCCTAACGACACGACGCACCCTGACGAACACTAACGACGCACCCTAACGACACACACTGACGCACCCTAATGACGCACCCTGACGCACCCTAACGACGCACCCTAACGACACACACCGACGCACCCTAACGACGCACCCTGACGCAACCTAACGACGCACCCTGACGCACCCTGACGCACCCTGACGCACCCTAACGACGCACCCTGAAGCACCCTAACGACGCACCCTGACGAACCCTAACGACGCACCCTGACGCACCCTAACGACGCACCCTGACGACATGACGCACCCTGACGAACCCTAACTACGCACCCTGACGCACCCTAACGACACGACGCACCCTGACGACACGACGCACCCTGACGACTAACGACGCACCCTGACGAACCCTAACGACACACACTGACGCACCCTAATGACGCACCCTGACGCACCCTAACGACGCACCCTGACGCACCCTGACGCACCCTAACGACGCACCCTGAAGCACCCTAACGACGCACCCTGACGAACCCTAACGACGCACCCTGACGAACCCTAACGACGCACCCTGACGAACCCTAACGACGCACCCTGACGCACCCTGACGCACCCTGACGACGCACCCTGAAGCACCCTAACGACGCACCCTGACGAACCCTAACGACGCACCCTGACGCACCCTAACGACGCACCCTGACGAACCCTAACGACGCACCCTGACGCACCCTAACGACGCACCTTGACGCACCCTAACGACGCAATCTAACGACGCACCCTGACGCACCCTAACGACGCACCCTGAAGCACCCTAACGACGCACCCTGACGCACCCTAACGACGCACCCTGACGCACCCTAACGACGCACCCTGACGAACCCTAACGACGCACCCTGACGCACCCTAACGACGCACCTTGACGCACCCTAACGACGCAATCTAACGACGCTGACGCACCCTGACGCACCCTAACGACGCACCCTGACGCACCCTAACGACGCACCCTGACGAACCCTAACGATGCACCCTAACGACATGACGCACCCTGACGCACCCTAACGACGCACCCTAACGATGCACCCTGACGCACCCTAACGACGCACCCTGACGCACCCTAACAACGCACCCTGACGACACAACGCACCCTGACGAACCCTAACGACGCACCCTGACGAACCCTAACGACGCACCCTGACGCACCCTAACGACGCACCCTGACGAACCCTAACAACGCACCCTGACGACACAACGCACCCTGACGAACCCTAACTACGCACCCTAACGACGCACCCTGACGAACCCTAACAACGCACCCTGACGACACAACGCACCCTGACGAACCCTAACTACGCACCCTGACGCACCCTAACGACACGACGCACCCTGACGACACGACGCACCCTAACGACACGACGCACCCTGACGAACCCTAACGACGCACCCTGACGAACCCTAACGACACACACTGACGCACCCTAATGACGCACCCTAACGACAGGACGCACCCTAACGACGCACCCTGACGCACCCTAATGACGCACCCTGACGAACCCTAACGACGCACCCTGACGAACCCTAACAACGCACCCTGACGACACAACGCACCCTGACGAACCCTAACGACGCACCCTGACGCACCCTAACGACATGACGCACCCTGACGAACCCTAACTACACACCCTGACGCACCCTAACGACACGACGCACCCTGACGACACGACGCACCCTAACGACACGACGCACCCTGAGGAACCCTAACGACGCACCCTGACGAACCCTAACGACACACACTGACGCACCCTAATGACGCACCCTGACGCACCCTAACGACGCACCCTGACGCACCCTGACGCACCCTGACGCACCCTAACGACGCACCCTGAAGCACCCTAACGACGCACCCTGACGAACCCTAACGACGCACCCTGACGAACCCTAACGACGCACCCTGACGAACCCTAACGACACACACTGATGCACCCTGACGCACCCTGACGCACCCTGACGCACCCTAACGACGCACCCTGAAGCACCCTAACGACGCACCCTGACGAACCCTAACGACGCACCCTGACGAACCCTAACAACGCACCCTGACGACACAACGCACCCTGACGAACACTAACGACGCACCCTGACGCACCCTAACGACATGACGCACCCTGACGAACCCTAACTACACACCCTGACGCACCCTAACGACACGACGCACCCTGACGACACGACGCACCCTAACGACACGACGCACCCTGACGAACCCTAACGACGCACCCTGACGAACCCTAACGACACACACTGACGCACCCTAATGACGCACCCTGGCGCACCCTAACGACGCACCCTGACGCACCCTGACGCACCCTGACGCACCCTAACGACGCACCCTGAAGCACCCTAACGACGCACCCTGACGAACCCTAACGACGCACCCTGACGAACCCTAACGACGCACCCTGACGCACCCTAACGACGCACCCTGACGCACCCTAACGACGCACCCTGACGCACCCTAACGACGCACCCTGACGCAACCTAACGACGCACCCTGACGCACCCTGACGCACCCTGATGCACCCTAACGACGCACCCTGAAGCACCCTAACGACGCACCCTGACGAACCCTAACGACGCACCCTGACGAACCCTAACGACGCACCCTGACGAACCCTAACGACGCACCCTGACGCACCCTAACGACGCACCCTGACGCACCCTAACGACGCACCTTGACGCACCCTAACGACGCAACGACTAACGACGCACCCTGACGACGCCTAACGACGCACCCTAACGACGCACCCTGACGCACCCTAACGACGCACCCTGACGAACCCTAACGACGCACCTTGACGCACCCTAACGACGCACCCTGACGCACCCTAACGACGCACCCTGATGCAATCTAACGACGCACCCTGACGCACCCTAACGACGCACCCTGACGCACCCTAACAACGCACCCTAACGACGCACCCTGGCGAACCCTAACGACGCACCCTGACGCACCCTAACAACGCACCCTAACGACATGACGCACCCTGACGAACCCTAACGACGCACCCTGGCGCACCCTAATGACGCACCCTGACGCACCCTAACGACGCACCCTGACGACACGACGCACCCTGACGAACCCTAACGACGCACCCTGACGCACCCTGACGCACCCTAACAACGCACCCTGACGACACAACGCACCCTGACGCACCCTAACGACGCACCCTGATGCATTCTAACGACGCACCCTGACGCACCCTAACGACGCACCCTGATGCACCCTAACAACGCACCCTAACGACGCACTCTGACGCACCCTAACGACGCACCCTGACACACCCTAACAACGCACCCTGACGACACAACGCACCCTGACGAACCCTAACGACGCACCCTGACGCACCCTGACGCACCCTGACGCACCCTGACGCACCCTAACAACGCACCCTAACGACATGACGCACCCTGACGCACCCTAACGACGCACCCTGACGCACCCTAACGACGCACCCTGATGCATTCTAACGACGCACCCTGACGCACCCTAATGACGCACCCTGATGCACCCTAACAACGCACCCTAACGACGCACCCTGACGCACCCTAACGACGCACCCTGACACACCCTAACAACGCACCCTGACGACACAACGCACCCTGACGAACCCTAACGACGCACCCTGACGCACCCTAACGACGCACCCTGACGCACCCTAACAACGCACCCTGACGACACAACGCACCCTGACGAACCCTAACGACCCACCCTGACGAACCCTAACGACGCACCCTGACGCACCCTAACAACGCACCCTAACGACATGACGCACCCTGACGCACCCTAACGACGCACCCTGACGCACCATAACGACGCACCCTGACGCACCCTAACGACGCACCCTAACGACGCACGCACCCTGACGCACCCTAACGACGCACCCTGACGCACCCTAACGACGCACCCTGATGCACCCTAACAACGCACCCTGACGACACAACGCACCCTGACGAACCCTAACGACGCACCCTGACGAACCCTAACGACGCACCCTGACGCACCCTAACGACGCACCCTGACGCACCCTAACGACGCACCCTGACGCACCCTAACGACGCACCCTGACGCACCCTAACGACGCACCCTGACGCACCCTAACGACGCACCCTGACGCACCCTAACATCGCACCCTGACGACACAACGCACCCTGACGCACCCTAACGACGCACCCTGACGAACCCTAACGACGCACCCTGACGCACCCTAAACGCACCCTAACGACATGACGCACCCTGACGAACCCTAACTACTTACCCTGACGCACCCTAACGACACGACGCACCCTAACACGACGCACCCTGACGCACCCTAACGACGCACCCTGACGAACCCTAACGACGCACCCTGACGCACCCTAACGACGCACTCTGACGCACCCTAACGACGCACCCTGACGAACCCTAACGACGCACCCTGACGCACCCTAACGACGCACCCTGATGCATTCTAACGACGCACCCTGAAGCACCCTAACGACGCACCCTGATGCACCCTAACAACGCACCCTGACTCACCCTAACGACGCACCCTGACGCACCCTAACAACGCACCCTGACGACACAACACACCCTAACGACACGACGCACCCTGACGAACCCTAACGACGCACCCTGACGAACCCTAACGACACACACTGACGCACCCTAATGATGCACCCTGACGCACCCTAACGACGCACCCTGACGCAACCTGACGCACCCTGACGCACCCTAACGACGCACCCTGATGCACCCTAACAACGCACCCTAACGACGCACCCTGGCGAACCCTAACGACGCACCCTGACGCACCCTAACAACGCACCCTGACGCACCCTAACGACGCACCCTGACGAACCCTAATGACGCACCCTGACGCACCCTAACGACGCACCCTGAAGCACCCTAACGACGCACCCTGACGAACCCTAACGACGCACCCTGACGAACCCTAACGACGCACCCTGACGAACCCTAACGACGCACCCTGACGCACCCTAACGACGCACCCTGACGCACCCTAACGACGCACCCTAACGACGCACCCTGACGCACCCTAACGACGCACCCTGACGCACCCTAACAACGCACCCTGATGACACAACGCACCCTGACGAACCCTAACGACGCACCCTGACGCACCCTAACGACGCACCCTGACGCACCCTAACGACGCACCCTGACGCACCCTAACGACGCACCCTGACGAACCCTAACGACGAACCCTGACGAACCCTAACGACACACACTGACGCACCCTAACGATGCACCATGACGCACCCTAACGACACACACTGACGCACACTGACGCACCCTAACAACGCACCCTAGCCAGATAAACTGGCGAAGGATTACAAAAATAGCTCTAGTTACAGATTGGTAGACCCGATTTGAAATCCGACTTGTTGCTTGAAAGCAGAAGAGTAGGGGTAGATTTTATATAGAAAACATTGTTTTCTGTAAAATGTTGGGAAAGGGGTCAAAACGGCAGTTGTTTGTGAAAGTTTAAAAAACATATGGTAGTGCAATTAATAAAACTGCTGTAACGTAAGTTCCATACTGAATAAACCTTCTCCGCATTTGACAAGCAGAGAAGTAGAGGGAAGTTTTAATCCAATATATTTTTGTCAAAATCTTTGGTTTAGTGGTCAAAATGATAGTTTTGAATTGAATGAATCTGCTAACTTCTGACATTTTTTACCGAAACCAGAAAAACAGGCGAAGGGTTACAAAAATAGCTCTAGTTACAGATTGGTAGACCCGATTTGAAATCCGACTTGTTGCTTGAAAAGCAGAAGAGTAGGGGTAGATTTTATATAGAAAAAATTGTTTTCTGTAAAATGTTGGGAAAGGGGTCAAAAAGGCAGTTGTTTGTGAAAGTTGTTTTGAATTTAATGAATCTGCTAACTTCTGACATTTTTACCGAAGCCAGAAAAACAGGCGAAGGGTTACAAAAATAGCTCTAGTTACAGATTGGTAGACCCGATTTGAAATCCGACTTGTTGCTTGAAAAGCAGAAGAGTAGGGGTAGATTTTATATAGAAAACATTGTTTTCTGTAAAATGTTGGGAAAGGGGTCAAAACGGCAGTTGTTTGTGAAAGTTGTTTTGAATTTAATGAATCGGCTAACTTCTGACATTTTTTACCGAAGCCAGAAAAACAGGCGAAGGGTTACAAAAATAGCTCTAGTTACAGATTGGTAGACCCGATTTGAAATCCGACTTGTTGCTTGAAAAGCAGAAGAGTAGGGGTAGATTTTATATAGAAAACATTGTTTTCTGTCAAATGTTGGGAAAGGGGTCAAAACGGCAGTTGTTTGTGAAAGTTGTTTTGAATTTAATGAATCTGCTAACTTCTGACATTTTTTACCGAAGCCAGAAAAACAGGCGAAGGGTTACAAAAATAGCTCTAGTTACAGATTGGTAGACCCGATTTGAAATCCGACTTGTTGCTTGAAAAGCAGAAGAGTAGGGGTAGATTTTATATAGAAAACATTGTTTTCTGTAAAATGTTGGGAAAGGGGTCAAAACGGCAGTTGTTTGTGAAAGTTGTTTTGAATTTAATGAATCTGCTAACTTCTGACATTTTTTACCGAAGCCAGAAAAACAGGCGAAGGGTTACAAAAATAGCTCTAGTTACAGATTGGTAGACCCGATTTGAAATCCGACTTGTTGCTTGAAAAGCAGAAGAGTAGGGGTAGATTTTATATAGAAAACATTGTTTTCTGTAAAATGTTGGGAAAGGGGTCAAAAAGGCAGTTGTTTGTGAAAGTTGTTTTGAATTTAATGAATCTGCTAACTTCTGACATTTTTACCGAAGCCAGAAAAACAGGCGAAGGGTTACAAAAATAGCTCTAGTTACAGATTGGTAGACCCGATTTGAAATCCGACTTGTTGCTTGAAAAGCAGAAGAGTAGGGGTAGATTTTATATAGAAAACATTGTTTTCTGTAAAATGTTGGGAAAGGGGTCAAAAAGGCAGTTGTTTGTGAAAGTTGTTTTGAATTTAATGAATCTGCTAACTTCTGACATTTTTACCGAAGCCAGAAAAACAGGCGAAGGGTTACAAAAATAGCTCTAGTTACAGATTGGTAGACCCGATTTGAAATCCGACTTGTTGCTTGAAAAGCAGAAGAGTAGGGGTAGATTTTATATAGAAAACATTGTTTTCTGTCAAATGTTGGGAAAGGGGTCAAAACGGCAGTTGTTTGTGAAAGTTGTTTTGAATTTAATGAATCTGCTAACTTCTGACATTTTTTACCGAAGCCAGAATAACAGGCGAAGGGTTACAAAAATAGCTCTAGTTACAGATTGGTAGACCCGATTTGAAATCCGACTTGTTGCTTGAAAAGCAGAAGAGTAGGGGTAGATTTTATATAGAAAACATTGTTTTCTGTAAAATGTTGGGAAAGGGGTCAAAAAGGCAGTTGTTTGTGAAAGTTGTTTTGAATTTAATGAATCTGCTAACTTCTGACATTTTTACCGAAGCCAGAAAAACAGGCGAAGGGTTACAAAAATAGCTCTAGTTACAGATTGGTAGACCCGATTTGAAATCCGACTTGTTGCTTGAAAAGCAGAAGAGTAGGGGTAGATTTTATATAGAAAACATTGTTTTCTGTAAAATGTTGGGAAAGGGGTCAAAAAGGCAGTTGTTTGTGAAAGTTGTTTTGAATTTAATGAATCTGCTAACTTCTGACATTTTTACCGAAGCCAGAAAAACAGGCGAAGGGTTACAAAAATAGCTCTAGTTACAGATTGGTAGACCCGATTTGAAATCCGACTTGTTGCTTGAAAAGCAGAAGAGTAGGGGTAGATTTTATATAGAAAACATTGTTTTCTGTCAAATGTTGGGAAAGGGGTCAAAACGGCAGTTGTTTGTGAAAGTTGTTTTGAATTTAATGAATCTGCTAACTTCTGACATTTTTTACCGAAGCCAGAATAACAGGCGAAGGGTTACAAAAATAGCTCTAGTTACAGATTGGTAGACCCGATTTGAAATCCGACTTGTTGCTTGAAAAGCAGAAGAGTAGGGGTAGATTTTATATAGAAAACATTGTTTTCTGTAAAATGTTGGGAAAGGGGTCAAAACGGCAGTTGTTTGTGAAAGTTGTTTTGAATTTAATGAATCTGCTAACTTCTGACATTTTTTACCGAAGCCAGAATAACAGGCGAAGGGTTACAAAAATAGCTCTAGTTACAGATTGGTAGACCCGATTTGAAATCCGACTTGTTGCTTGAAAAGCAGAAGAGTAGGGGTAGATTTTATATAGAAAACATTGTTTTCTGTAAAATGTTGGGAAAGGGGTCAAAACGGCAGTTGTTTGTGAAAGTTGTTTTGAATTGAATGAATCTGCTAACTTCTGACATATTTTACCGAAGCCAGAAAAACAGGCGAAGGGTTACAAAAATAGTTCTAGTTACAGATTGGTAGACCCGATTTGAAATCCGACTTGTTGCTTGAAAAGCAGAAGAGTAGGGGTAGATTTTATATAGAAAACATTGTTTTCTGTAAAATGTTGGGAAAGGGGTCAAAACGGCAGTTGTTTGTGAAAGTTGTTTTGAATTGAATGAATCTGCTAACTTCTGACATATTTTACCGAAGCCAGAAAAACAGGCGAAGGGTTACAAAAATAGCTCTAGTTACAGATTGGTAGACCCGATTTGAAATCCGACTTGTTGCTTGAAAAGCAGAAGAGTAGGGGTAGATTTTATATAGAAAACATTGTTTTCTGTCAAATGTTGGGAAAGGGGTCAAAACGGCAGTTGTTTGTGAAAGTTGTTTTGAATTTAATGAATCTGCTAACTTCTGACATTTTTTACCGAAGCCAGAAAAACAGGCGAAGGGTTACAAAAATAGCTCTAGTTACAGATTGGTAGACCCGATTTGAAATCCGACTTGTTGCTTGAAAAGCAGAAGAGTAGGGGTAGATTTTATATAGAAAACATTGTTTTCTGTAAAATGTTGGGAAAGGGGTCAAAAAGGCAGTTGTTTGTGAAAGTTGTTTTGAATTTAATGAATCTGCTAACTTCTGACATTTTTACCGAAGCCAGAAAAACAGGCGAAGGGTTACAAAAATAGCTCTAGTTACAGATTGGTAGACCCGATTTGAAATCCGACTTGTTGCTTGAAAAGCAGAAGAGTAGGGGTAGATTTTATATAGAAAACATTGTTTTCTGTAAAATGTTGGGAAAGGGGTCAAAAAGGCAGTTGTTTGTGAAAGTTGTTTTGAATTTAATGAATCTGCTAACTTCTGACATTTTTACCGAAGCCAGAAAAACAGGCGAAGGGTTACAAAAATAGCTCTAGTTACAGATTGGTAGACCCGATTTGAAATCCGACTTGTTGCTTGAAAAGCAGAAGAGTAGGGGTAGATTTTATATAGAAAACATTGTTTTCTGTCAAATGTTGGGAAAGGGGTCAAAACGGCAGTTGTTTGTGAAAGTTGTTTTGAATTTAATGAATCTGCTAACTTCTGACATTTTTTACCGAAGCCAGAATAACAGGCGAAGGGTTACAAAAATAGCTCTAGTTACAGATTGGTAGACCCGATTTGAAATCCGACTTGTTGCTTGAAAAGCAGAAGAGTAGGGGTAGATTTTATATAGAAAACATTGTTTTCTGTAAAATGTTGGGAAAGGGGTCAAAACGGCAGTTGTTTGTGAAAGTTGTTTTGAATTTAATGAATCTGCTAACTTCTGACATTTTTTACCGAAGCCAGAATAACAGGCGAAGGGTTACAAAAATAGCTCTAGTTACAGATTGGTAGACCCGATTTGAAATCCGACTTGTTGCTTGAAAAGCAGAAGAGTAGGGGTAGATTTTATATAGAAAACATTGTTTTCTGTAAAATGTTGGGAAAGGGGTCAAAACGGCAGTTGTTTGTGAAAGTTGTTTTGAATTGAATGAATCTGCTAACTTCTGACATATTTTACCGAAGCCAGAAAAACAGGCGAAGGGTTACAAAAATAGCTCTAGTTACAGATTGGTAGACCCGATTTGAAATCCGACTTGTTGCTTGAAAAGCAGAAGAGTAGGGGTAGATTTTATATAGAAAACATTGTTTTCTGTAAAATGTTGGGAAAGGGGTCAAAACGGCAGTTGTTTGTGAAAGTTGTTTTGAATTGAATGAATCTGCTAACTTCTGACATATTTTACCGAAGCCAGAAAAACAGGCGAAGGGTTACAAAAATAGCTCTAGTTACAGATTGGTAGACCCGATTTGAAATCCGACTTGTTGCTTGAAAAGCAGAAGAGTAGCGGTAGATTTTATATAGAAAACATTGTTTTCTGTAAAATGTTGGGAAAGGGGTCAAAAAGGCAGTTGTTTGTGAAAGTTGTTTTGAATTTAATGAATCTGCTAACTTCTGACATTTTTACCGAAGCCAGAAAAACAGGCGAAGGGTTACAAAAATAGCTCTAGTTACAGATTGGTAGACCCGATTTGAAATCCGACTTGTTGCTTGAAAAGCAGAAGAGTAGGGGTAGATTTTATATAGAAAACATTGTTTTCTGTCAAATGTTGGGAAAGGGGTCAAAACGGCAGTTGTTTGTGAAAGTTGTTTTGAATTTAATGAATCTGCTAACTTCTGACATTTTTTACCGAAGCCAGAATAACAGGCGAAGGGTTACAAAAATAGCTCTAGTTACAGATTGGTAGACCCGATTTGAAATCCGACTTGTTGCTTGAAAAGCAGAAGAGTAGGGGTAGATTTTATATAGAAAACATTGTTTTCTGTAAAATGTTGGGAAAGGGGTCAAAAAGGCAGTTGTTTGTGAAAGTTGTTTTGAATTTAATGAATCTGCTAACTTCTGACATTTTTACCGAAGCCAGAAAAACAGGCGAAGGGTTACAAAAATAGCTCTAGTTACAGATTGGTAGACCCGATTTGAAATCCGACTTGTTGCTTGAAAAGCAGAAGAGTAGGGGTAGATTTTATATAGAAAACATTGTTTTCTGTAAAATGTTGGGAAAGGGGTCAAAAAGGCAGTTGTTTGTGAAAGTTGTTTTGAATTTAATGAATCTGCTAACTTCTGACATTTTTACCGAAGCCAGAAAAACAGGCGAAGGGTTACAAAAATAGCTCTAGTTACAGATTGGTAGACCCGATTTGAAATCCGACTTGTTGCTTGAAAAGCAGAAGAGTAGGGGTAGATTTTATATAGAAAACATTGTTTTCTGTCAAATGTTGGGAAAGGGGTCAAAACGGCAGTTGTTTGTGAAAGTTGTTTTGAATTTAATGAATCTGCTAACTTCTGACATTTTTTACCGAAGCCAGAATAACAGGCGAAGGGTTACAAAAATAGCTCTAGTTACAGATTGGTAGACCCGATTTGAAATCCGACTTGTTGCTTGAAAAGCAGAAGAGTAGGGGTAGATTTTATATAGAAAACATTGTTTTCTGTAAAATGTTGGGAAAGGGGTCAAAACGGCAGTTGTTTGTGAAAGTTGTTTTGAATTTAATGAATCTGCTAACTTCTGACATTTTTTACCGAAGCCAGAATAACAGGCGAAGGGTTACAAAAATAGCTCTAGTTACAGATTGGTAGACCCGATTTGAAATCCGACTTGTTGCTTGAAAAGCAGAAGAGTAGGGGTAGATTTTATATAGAAAACATTGTTTTCTGTAAAATGTTGGGAAAGGGGTCAAAAAGGCAGTTGTTTGTGAAAGTTGTTTTGAATTGAATGAATCTGCTAACTTCTGACATTTTTTACCGAAGCCAGAAAAACAGGCGAAGGGTTACAAAAATAGTTCTAGTTACAGATTGGTAGACCCGATTTGAAATCCGACTTGTTGCTTGAAAAGCAGAAGAGTAGGGGTAGATTTTATATAGAAAACATTGTTTTCTGTAAAATGTTGGGAAAGGGGTCAAAACGGCAGTTGTTTGTGAAAGTTTAAAAAACACATGGTAGTGCAATTAATAAAACTGCTGTAACGTAAGTTCCATACTGAATAAACCTTCTCCGCATTTGACAAGCAGAGAAGTAGAGGGAAGTTTTAATCCAATATATTTTTGTCAAACTCTTTGGTTTAGTGGTCAAAATGATAGTTTTGAATTGAATGAATCTGCTAACTTCTGACATTTTTTACCGAAGCCAGAAAAACAGGCGAAGGGTTACAAAAATAGCTCTAGTTACAGATTGGTAGACCCGATTTGAAATCCGACTTGTTGCTTGAAAAGCAGAAGAGTAGGGGTAGATTTTATATAGAAAACATTGTTTTCTGTCAAATGTTGGGAAAGGGGTCAAAACGGCAGTTGTTTGTGAAAGTTTAAAAAACACATGGTAGTGCATTTAGTAAAACTGCTGTAATGTAAGTTCCATACTGAATAAACCTTCTCCGCATTTGACAAGCAGAGAAGTAGAGGGAAGTTTTAATCCAATATATTTTTGTCAAACTCTTTGGTTTAGTGGTCAAAATGATAGTTGTTTTGAATTGAATGAATCTGCTAACTTCTGACATTTTTTACCGAAGACAGAAAAACAGGTGAAGGGTTACAAAAATAGCTCTAGTTACAGATTGGTAGACCCGATTTGAAATCCGACTTGTTGCTTGAAAAGCAGAAGAGTAGGGGTAGATTTTATATAGAAAAAATTGTTTTCTGTAAAATGTTGGGAAAGGGGTCAAAAAGGCAGTTGTTTGTGAAAGTTGTTTTGAATTTAATCAATCTGCTAACTTCTGACATTTTTACCGAAGCCAGAAAAACAGGCGAAGGGTTACAAAAATAGCTCTAGTTACAGATTGGTAGACCCGATTTGAAATCCGACTTGTTGCTTGAAAAGCAGAAGAGTAGGGGTAGATTTTATATAGAAAACATTGTTTTCTGTCAAATGTTGGGAAAGGGGTCAAAACGGCAGTTGTTTGTGAAAGTTGTTTTGAATTTAATGAATCTGCTAACTTCTGACATTTTTTACCGAAGCCAGAAAAACAGGCGAAGGGTTACAAAAATAGCTCTAGTTACAGATTGGTAGACCCGATTTGAAATCCGACTTGTTGCTTGAAAAGCAGAAGAGTAGGGGTAGATTTTATATAGAAAACATTGTTTTCTGTAAAATGTTGGGAAAGGGGTCAAAACGGCAGTTGTTTGTGAAAGTTGTTTTGAATTTAATGAATCTGCTAACTTCTGACATTTTTTACCGAAGCCAGAATAACAGGCGAAGGGTTACAAAAATAGCTCTAGTTACAGATTGGTAGACCCGATTTGAAATCCGACTTGTTGCTTGAAAAGCAGAAGAGTAGGGGTAGATTTTATATAGAAAACATTGTTTTCTGTAAAATGTTGGGAAAGGGGTCAAAACAGCAGTTGTTTGTGAAAGTTGTTTTGAATTTAATGAATCTGCTAACTTCTGACATTTTTTACCGAAGCCAGAAAAACAGGCGAAGGGTTACAAAAATAGCTCTAGTTACAGATTGGTAGACCCGATTTGAAATCCGACTTGTTGCTTGAAAAGCAGAAGAGTAGGGGTAGATTTTATATAAAAAACATTGTTTTCTGTCAAATGTTGGGAAAGGGGTCAAAACGGCAGTTGTTTGTGAAAGTTGTTTTGAATTTAATGAATCTGCTAACTTCTGACATTTTTTACCGAAGCCAGAAAAACAGGCGAAGGGTTACAAAAATAGCTCTAGTTACAGATTGGTAGACCCGATTTGAAATCCGACTTGTTGCTTGAAAAGCAGAAGAGTAGGGGTAGATTTTATATAGAAAACATTGTTTTTTGTAAAATGTTGGGAAAGGGTTCAAAACAGCAGTTGTTTGTGAAAGTTGTTTTGAATTTAATGAATCTGCTAACTTCTGACATTTTTTACCGAAGCCAGAAAAACAGGCGAAGGGTTACAAAAATAGCTCTAGTTACAGATTGGTAGACCCGATTTGAAATCCGACTTGTTGCTTGAAAAGCAGAAGAGTAGGGGTAGATTTTATATAGAAAACATTGTTTTCTGTAAAATGTTGGGAAAGGGGTCAAAACGGCAGTTGTTTGTGAAAGTTTAAAAAACACATGGTAGTGCAATTAATAAAACTGCTGTAACGTAAGTTCCATACTGAATAAACCTTCTCCGCATTTGACAAGCAGAGAAGTAGAGGGAAGTTTTAATCCAATATATTTTTGTCAAAATCTTTGGTTTAGTGGTCAAAATGATAGTTTTGAATTGAATGAATCTGCTAACTTCTGACATTTTTTACCGAAGCCAGAAAAACAGGCGAAGGGTTACAAAAATAGCTCTAGTTACAGATTGGTAGACCCGATTTGAAATCCGACTTGTTGCTTGAAAAGCAGAAGAGTAGGGGTAGATTTTATATAGAAAACATTGTTTTCTGTAAAATGTTGGGAAAGGGGTCAAAAAGGCAGTTGTTTGTGAAAGTTGTTTTGAATTTAATGAATCTGCTAACTTCTGACATTTTTTACCGAAGCCAGAAAAACAGGCGAAGGGTTACAAAAATAGCTCTAGTTACAGATTGGTAGACCCGATTTGAAATCCGACTTGTTGCTTGAAAAGCAGAAGAGTAGGGGTAGATTTTATATAGAAAACATTGTTTTCTGTAAAATGTTGGGAAAGGGGTCAAAACGGCAGTTGTTTGTGAAAGTTGTTTTGAATTTAATGAATCTGCTAACTTCTGACATTTTTTACCGAAGCCAGAAAAACAGGCGAAGGGTTACAAAAATAGCTCTAGTTACAGATTGGTAGACCCGATTTGAAATCCGACTTGTTGCTTGAAAAGCAGAAGAGTAGGGGTAGATTTTATATAGAAAACATTGTTTTCTGTAAAATGTTGGGAAAGGGGTCAAAACGGCAGTTGTTTGTGAAAGTTGTTTTGAATTTAATGAATCTGCTAACTTCTGACATTTTTTACCGAAGCCAGAAAAACAGGCGAAGGGTTACAAAAATAGCTCTAGTTACAGATTGGTAGACCCGATTTGAAATCCGACTTGTTGCTTGAAAAGCAGAAGAGTAGGGGTAGATTTTATATAGAAAAAATTGTTTTCTGTAAAATGTTGGGAAAGGGGTCAAAAAGGCAGTTGTTTGTGAAAGTTGTTTTGAATTTAATGAATCTGCTAACTTCTGACATTTTTTACCGAAGCCAGAAAAACAGGCGAAGGGTTACAAAAATAGCTCTAGTTACAGATTGGTAGCCCCGATTTGAAATCCGACTTGTTGCTTGAAAAGCAGAAGAGTAGGGGTAGATTTTATATAGAAAACATTGTTTTTTGTAAAATGTTGGGAAAGGGGTCAAAACGGCAGTTGTTTGTGAAAGTTGTTTTGAATTTAATGAATCTGCTAACTTCTGACATTTTTACCGAAGCCAGAAAAACAGGCGAAGGGTTACAAAAATAGCTCTAGTTACAGATTGGTAGACCCGATTTGAAATCCGACTTGTTGCTTGAAAAGCAGAAGAGTAGGGGTAGATTTTATATTGAAAACATTGTTTTCTGTCAAATGTTGGGAAAGGGGTCAAAACGCCAGTTGTTTGTGAAAGTTTAAAAAACATATGGTAGTGCAATTAATAAAACTGCTGTAACGTAAGTTCCATACTGAATAAACCTTCTCCGCATTTGACAAGCAGAGAAGTAGAGGGAAGTTTTAATCCAATATATTTTTGTCAAACTCTTTGGTTTAGTGGTCAAAATGATAGTTGTTTTGAATTGAATGAATCTGCTAACTTCTGACATTTTTTACCGAAGCCAGAAAAACAGGCGAAGGGTTACAAAAATAGCTCTAGTTACAGATTGGTAGACCCGATTTGAAATCCGACTTGTTGCTTGAAAAGCAGAAGAGTAGGGGTAGATTTTATATAGAAAACATTGTTTTCTGTAAAATGTTGGGAAAGGGGTCAAAACGGCAGTTGTTTGTGAAAGTTGTTTTGAATTTAATGAATCTGCTAACTTCTGACATTTTTTACCGAAGCCAGAAAAACAGGCGAAGGGTTACAAAAATAGCTCTAGTTACAGATTGGTAGACCCGATTTGAAATCCGACTTGTTGCTTGAAAAGCAGAAGAGTAGGGGTAGATTTTATATAGAAAACATTGTTTTTTGTAAAATGTTGGGAAAGGGGTCAAAACGGCAGTTGTTTGTGAAAGTTGTTTTGAATTTAATGAATCTGCTAACTTCTGACATTTTTACCGAAGCCAGAAAAACAGGCGAAGGGTTACAAAAATAGCTCTAGTTACAGATTGGTAGACCCGATTTGAAATCCGACTTGTTGCTTGAAAAGCAGAAGAGTAGGGGTAGATTTTATATAGAAAACATTGTTTTCTGTAAAATGTTGGGAAAGGGGTCAAAACGGCAGATGTTTGTGAAAGTTTAAAAAACACATGGTAGTGCAATTAATAAAACTGCTGTAACGTAAGTTCCATACTGAATAAACCTTCTCCGCATTTGACAAGCAGAGAAGTAGAGGGAAGTTTTAATCCAATATATTTTTGTCAAAATCTTTGGTTTAGTGGTCAAAATGATAGTTTTGAATTGAATGAATCTGCTAACTTCTGACATTTTTTACCGAAGCCAGAAAAACAGGCGAAGGGTTACAAAAATAGCTCTAGTTACAGATTGGTAGACCCGATTTGAAATCCGACTTGTTGCTTGAAAAGCAGAAGAGTAGGGGTAGATTTTATATAGAAAAAATTGTTTTCTGTAAAATGTTGGGAAAGGGGTCAAAAAGGCAGTTGTTTGTGAAAGTTGTTTTGAATTTAATGAATCTGCTAACTTCTGACATTTTTACCGAAGCCAGAAAAACAGGCGAAGGGTTACAAAAATAGCTCTAGTTACAGATTGGTAGACCCGATTTGAAATCCGACTTGTTGCTTGAAAAGCAGAAGAGTAGGGGTAGATTTTATATAGAAAACATTGTTTTCTGTAAAATGTTGGGAAAGGGGTCAAAACGGCAGTTGTTTGTGAAAGTTGTTTTGAATTTAATGAATCTGCTAACTTCTGACATTTTTACCGAAGCCAGAAAAACAGGCGAAGGGTTACAAAAATAGCTCTAGTTACAGATTGGTAGACCCGATTTGAAATCCGACTTGTTGCTTGAAAAGCAGAAGAGTAGGGGTAGATTTTATATAGAAAACATTGTTTTCTGTAAAATGTTGGGAAAGGGGTCAAAACGGCAGATGTTTGTGAAAGTTTAAAAAACACATGGTAGTGCATTTAATAAAACTGCTGTAACGTAAGTTCCATACTGAATAAACCTTCTCCGCATTTGACAAGCAGAGAAGTAGAGGGAAGTTTTAATCCAATATATTTTTGTCAAAATCTTTGGTTTAGTGGTCAAAATGATAGTTTTGAATTGAATGAATCTGCTAACTTCTGACATTTTTTACCGAAGCCAGAAAAACAGGCGAAGGGTTACAAAAATAGCTCTAGTTACAGATTGGTAGACCCGATTTGAAATCCGACTTGTTGCTTGAAAAGCAGAAGAGTAGGGGTAGATTTTATATAAAAAACATTGTTTTCTGTCAAATGTTGGGAAAGGGGTCAAAACGGCAGTTGTTTGTGAAAGTTGTTTTGAATTTAATGAATCTGCTAACTTCTGACATTTTTTACCGAAGCCAGAATAACAGGCGAAGGGTTACAAAAATAGCTCTAGTTACAGATTGGTAGACCCGATTTGAAATCCGACTTGTTGCTTGAAAAGCAGAAGAGTAGGGGTAGATTTTATATAGAAAACATTGTTTTCTGTAAAATGTTGGGAAAGGGGTCAAAACGGCAGTTGTTTGTGAAAGTTGTTTTGAATTTAATGAATCTGCTAACTTCTGACATTTTTTACCGAAGCCAGAAAAACAGGCGAAGGGTTACAAAAATAGCTCTAGTTACAGATTGGTAGACCCGATTTGAAATCCGACTTGTTGCTTGAAAAGCAGAAGAGTAGGGGTAGATTTTATATAGAAAACATTGTTTTCTGTAAAATGTTGGGAAAGGGGTCAAAACGGCAGTTGTTTGTGAAAGTTTAAAAAACACATGGTAGTGCATTTAGTAAAACTGCTGTAACGTAAGTTCCATACTGAATAAACCTTCTCCGCATTTGACAAGCAGAGAAGTAGAGGGAAGTTTTAATCCAATATATTTTTGTCAAACTCTTTGGTTTAGTGGTCAAAATGATAGTTGTTTTGAATTGAATGAATCTGCTAACTTCTGACATTTTTTACCGAAGCCAGAAGAACAGGCGAAGGGTTACAAAAATAGCTCTAGTTACAGATTGGTAGACCCGATTTGAAATCCGACTTGTTGCTTGAAAAGCAGAAGAGTAGGGGTAGATTTTATATAGAAAACATTGTTTTCTGTAAAATGTTGGGAAAGGGGTCAAAACGGCAGTTGTTTGTGAAAGTTGTTTTGAATTTAATGAATCTGCTAACTTCTGACATTTTTTACCGAAGCCAGAAAAACAGGCGAAGGGTTACAAAAATAGCTCTAGTTACAGATTGGTAGACCCGATTTGAAATCCGACTTGTTGCTTGAAAAGCAGAAGAGTAGGGGTAGATTTTATATAGAAAACATTGTTTTCTGTAAAATGTTGGGAAAGGGGTCAAAACGGCAGTTGTTTGTGAAAGTTGTTTTGAATTTAATGAATCTGCTAACTTCTGACATTTTTTACCGAAGCCAGAAAAACAGGCGAAGGGTTACAAAAATAGCTCTAGTTACAGATTGGTAGACCCGATTTGAAATCCGACTTGTTGCTTGAAAAGCAGAAGAGTAGGGGTAGATTTTATATAGAAAACATTGTTTTCTGTAAAATGTTGGGAAAGGGGTCAAAACGGCAGATGTTTGTGAAAGTTTAAAAAACACATGGTAGTGCAATTAATAAAACTGCTGTAACGTAAGTTCCATACTGAATAAACCTTCTCCGCATTTGACAAGCAGAGAAGTAGAGGGAAGTTTTAATCCAATATATTTTTGTCAAAATCTTTGGTTTAGTGGTCAAAATGATAGTTTTGAATTGAATGAATCTGCTAACTTCTGACATTTTTTACCGAAGCCAGAAAAACAGGCGAAGGGTTACAAAAATAGCTCTAGTTACAGATTGGTAGACCCGATTTGAAATCCGACTTGTTGCTTGAAAAGCAGAAGAGTAGGGGTAGATTTTATATAGAAAACATTGTTTTCTGTAAAATGTTGGGAAAGGGGTCAAAACGGCAGTTGTTTGTGAAAGTTTAAAAAACACATGGTAGTGCATTTAGTAAAACTGCTGTAACGTAAGTTCCATACTGAATAAACCTTCTCCGCATTTGACAAGCAGAGAAGTAGAGGGAAGTTTTAATCCAATATATTTTTGTCAAAATCTTTGGTTTAGTGGTCAAAATGATAGTTTTGAATTGAATGAATCTGCTAACTTCTGACATTTTTTACCGAAGCCAGAAAAACAGGCGAAGGGTTACAAAAATAGCTCTAGTTACAGATTGGTAGACCCGATTTGAAATCTGACTTGTTGCTTGAAAAGCAGAAGAGTAGGGGTAGATTTTATATAGAAAACATTGTTTTCTGTAAAATGTTGGGAAAGGGGTCAAAAAGGCAGTTGTTTGTGAAAGTTGTTTTGAATTTAATGAATCTGCTAACTTCTGACATTTTTTACCGAAGCCAGAAAAACAGGCGAAGGGTTACAAAAATAGCTCTAGTTACAGATTGGTAGACCCGATTTGAAATCCGACTTGTTGCTTGAAAAGCAGAAGAGTAGGGGTAGATTTTATATAGAAAACATTGTTTTCTGTAAAATGTTGGGAAAGGGGTCAAAACGGCAGTTGTTTGTGAAAGTTGTTTTGAATTTAATGAATCTGCTAACTTCTGACATTTTTACCGAAGCCAGAAAAACAGGCGAAGGGTTACAAAAATAGCTCTAGTTACAGATTGGTAGACCCGATTTGAAATCCGACTTGTTGCTTGAAAAGCAGAAGAGTAGGGGTAGATTTTATATAGAAAACATTGTTTTCTGTAAAATGTTGGGAAAGGGGTCAAAACGGCAGAGTTTTGTGAAAGTTTAAAAAACACATGGTAGTGCAATTAATAAAACTGCTGTAACGTAAGTTCCATACTGAATAAACCTTCTCCGCATTTGACAAGCAGAGAAGTAGAGGGAAGTTTTAATCCAATATATTTTTGTCAAAATCTTTGGTTTAGTGGTCAAAATGATAGTTTTGAATTGAATGAATCTGCTAACTTCTGACATTTTTTACCGAAGCCAGAAAAACAGGCGAAGGGTTACAAAAATAGCTCTAGTTACAGATTGGTAGACCCGATTTGAAATCCGACTTGTTGCTTGAAAAGCAGAAGAGTAGGGGTAGATTTTATATAGAAAACATTGTTTTCTGTAAAATGTTGGGAAAGGGGTCAAAACGGCAGTTGTTTGTGAAAGTTGTTTTGAATTTAATGAATCTGCTAACTTCTGACATTTTTTACCGAAGCCAGAAAAACAGGCGAAGGGTTACAAAAATAGCTCTAGTTACAGATTGGTAGACCCGATTTGAAATCCGACTTGTTGCTTGAAAAGCAGAAGAGTAGGGGTAGATTTTATATAGAAAACATTGTTTTCTGTAAAATGTTGGGAAAGGGGTCAAAACGGCAGTTGTTTGTGAAAGTTGTTTTGAATTTAATGAATCTGCTAACTTCTGACATTTTTACCGAAGCCAGAAAAACAGGCGAAGGGTTACAAAAATAGCTCTAGTTACAGATTGGTAGACCCGATTTGAAATCCGACTTGTTGCTTGAAAAGCAGAAGAGTAGGGGTAGATTTTATATAGAAAACATTGTTTTCTGTAAAATGTTGGGAAAGGGGTCAAAAAGGCAGTTGTTTGTGAAAGTTGTTTTGAATTTAATGAATCTGCTAACTTCTGACATTTTTACCGAAGCCAGAAAAACAGGCGAAGGGTTACAAAAATAGCTCTAGTTACAGATTGGTAGACCCGATTTGAAATCCGACTTGTTGCTTGAAAAGCAGAAGAGTAGGGGTAGATTTTATATAGAAACATTGTTTTCTGTAAAATGTTGGGAAAGGGGTCAAAACGGCAGTTGTTTGTGAAAGTTTAAAAAACACATGGTAGTGCAATTAATAAAACTGCTGTAACGTAAGTTCCATACTGAATAAACCTTCTCCGCATTTGACAAGCAGAGAAGTAGAGGGAAGTTTTAATCCAATATATTTTTGTCAAAATCTTTGGTTTAGTGGTCAAAATGATAGTTTTGAATTGAATGAATCTGCTAACTTCTGACATTTTTTACCGAAGCCAGAAAAACAGGCGAAGGGTTACAAAAATAGCTCTAGTTACAGATTGGTAGACCCGATTTGAAATCCGACTTGTTGCTTGAAAAGCAGAAGAGTAGGGGTAGATTTTATATAGAAAACATTGTTTTCTGTAAAATGTTGGGAAAGGGGTCAAAACGGCAGTTGTTTGTGAAAGTTTAAAAAACATATGGTAGTGCAATTAATAAAACTGCTGTAACGTAAGTTCCATACTGAATAAACCTTCTCCGCATTTGACAAGCAGAGAAGTAGAGGGAAGTTTTAATCCAATATATTTTTGTCAAAATCTTTGGTTTAGTGGTCAAAATGATAGTTTTGAATTGAATGAATCTGCTAACTTCTGACATTTTTTACCGAAGCCAGAAAAACAGGTGAAGGGTTACAAAAATAGCTCTAGTTACAGATTGGTAGACCCGATTTGAAATCCGACTTGTTGCTTGAAAAGCAGAAGAGTAGGGGTAGATTTTATATAGAAAACATTGTTTTCTGTAAAATGTTGGGAAAGGGGTCAAAAAGGCAGTTGTTTGTGAAAGTTGTTTTGAATTTAATGAATCTGCTAACTTCTGACATTTTTACCGAAGCCAGAAAAACAGGCGAAGGGTTACAAAAATAGCTCTAGTTACAGATTGGTAGACCCGATTTGAAATCCGACTTGTTGCTTGAAAAGCAGAAGAGTAGGGGTAGATTTTATATAGAAAACATTGTTTTCTGTAAAATGTTGGGAAAGGGGTCAAAACGGCAGTTGTTTGTGAAAGTTGTTTTGAATTTAATGAATCTGCTAACTTCTGACATTTTTACCGAAGCCAGAAAAACAGGCGAAGGGTTACAAAAATAGCTCTAGTTACAGATTGGTAGACCCGATTTGAAATCCGACTTGTTGCTTGAAAAGCAGAAGAGTAGGGGTAGATTTTATATAGAAAACATTGTTTTCTGTCAAATGTTGGGAAAGGGGTCAAAACGGCAGTTGTTTGTGAAAGTTGTTTTGAATTTAATGAATCTGCTAACTTCTGACATTTTTTACCGAAGCCAGAAAAACAGGCGAAGGGTTACAAAAATAGCTCTAGTTACAGATTGGTAGACCCGATTTGAAATCCGACTTGTTGCTTGAAAAGCAGAAGAGTAGGGGTAGATTTTATATAGAAAACATTGTTTTCTGTAAAATGTTGGGAAAGGGGTCAAAACGGCAGTTGTTTGTGAAAGTTGTTTTGAATTTAATGAATCTGCTAACTTCTGACATTTTTTACCGAAGCCAGAAAAACAGGCGAAGGGTTACAAAAATAGCTCTAGTTACAGATTGGTAGACCCGATTTGAAATCCGACTTGTTGCTTGAAAAGCAGAAGAGTAGGGGTAGATTTTATATAGAAAACATTGTTTTCTGTAAAATGTTGGGAAAGGGGTCAAAACGGCAGTTGTTTGTGAAAGTTTAAAAAACACATGGTAGTGCAATTAATAAAACTGCTGTAACGTAAGTTCCATACTGAATAAACCTTCTCCGCATTTGACAAGCAGAGAAGTAGAGGGAAGTTTTAATCCAATATATTTTTGTCAAAATCTTTGGTTTAGTGGTCAAAATGATAGTTTTGAATTGAATGAATCTGCTAACTTCTGACATTTTTTACCGAAGCCAGAAAAACAGGCGAAGGGTTACAAAAATAGCTCTAGTTACAGATTGGTAGACCCGATTTGAAATCCGACTTGTTGCTTGAAAAGCAGAAGAGTAGGGGTAGATTTTATATAGAAAACATTGTTTTCTGTAAAATGTTGGGAAAGGGGTCAAAAAGGCAGTTGTTTGTGAAAGTTGTTTTGAATTTAATGAATCTGCTAACTTCTGACATTTTTTACCGAAGCCAGAAAAACAGGCGAAGGGTTACAAAAATAGCTCTAGTTACAGATTGGTAGACCCGATTTGAAATCCGACTTGTTGCTTGAAAAGCAGAAGAGTAGGGGTAGATTTTATATAGAAAACATTGTTTTCTGTAAAATGTTGGGAAAGGGGTCAAAACGGCAGTTGTTTGTGAAAGTTGTTTTGAATTTAATGAATCTGCTAACTTCTGACATTTTTACCGAAGCCAGAAAAACAGGCGAAGGGTTACAAAAATAGCTCTAGTTACAGATTGGTAGACCCGATTTGAAATCCGACTTGTTGCTTGAAAAGCAGAAGAGTAGGGGTAGATTTTATATAGAAAACATTGTTTTCTG
The DNA here is from genome assembly GCF_045679555.1 of Salvelinus alpinus. Taxonomy (NCBI): domain Eukaryota; kingdom Metazoa; phylum Chordata; class Actinopteri; order Salmoniformes; family Salmonidae; genus Salvelinus; species Salvelinus alpinus. Next base: position 3,752,372 of record NC_092098.1, read on the forward strand.
TAAAATGTTGGGAAAGGGGTCAAAACGGCAGTTGTTTGTGAAAGTTGTTTTGAATTTAATGAATCTGCTAACTTCTGACATTTTTTACCGAAGCCAGAAAAACAGGCGAAGGGTTACAAAAATAGCTCTAGTTACAGATTGGTAGACCCGATTTGAAATCCGACTTGTTGCTTGAAAAGCAGAAGAGTAGGGGTAGATTTTATATAGAAAACATTGTTTTCTGTAAAATGTTGGGAAAGGGGTCAAAACGGCAGTTGTTTGTGAAAGTTGTTTTGAATTTAATGAATCTGCTAACTTCTGACATTTTTTACCGAAGCCAGAAAAACAGGCGAAGGGTTACAAAAATAGCTCTAGTTACAGATTGGTAGACCCGATTTGAAATCCGACTTGTTGCTTGAAAAGCAGAAGAGTAGGGGTAGATTTTATATAGAAAACATTGTTTTCTGTAAAATGTTGGGAAAGGGGTCAAAACGGCAGTTGTTTGTGAAAGTTGTTTTGAATTTAATGAATCTGCTAACTTCTGACATTTTTTACCGAAGCCAGAAAAACAGGCGAAGGGTTACAAAAATAGCTCTAGTTACAGATTGGTAGACCCGATTTGAAATCCGACTTGTTGCTTGAAAAGCAGAAGAGTAGGGGTAGATTTTATATAGAAAACATTGTTTTCTGTCAAATGTTGGGAAAGGGGTCAAAACGGCAGTTGTTTGTGAAAGTTTAAAAAACATATGGTAGTGCAATTAATAAAACTGCTGTAACGTAAGTTCCATACTGAATAAACCTTCTCCGCATTTGACAAGCAGAGAAGTAGAGGGAAGTTTTAATCCAATATATTTTTGTCAAAATCTTTGGTTTAGTGGTCAAAATGATAGTTTTGAATTGAATGAATCTGCTAACTTCTGACATTTTTACCGAAGCCAGAAAAACAGGTGAAGGGTTACAAAAATAGCTCTAGTTACAGATTGGTAGACCCGATTTGAAATCCGACTTGTTGCTTGAAAAGCAGAAGAGTAGGGGTAGATTTTATATAGAAAAAATTGTTTTCTGTAAAATGTTGGGAAAGGGGTCAAAAAGGCAGTTGTTTGTGAAAGTTGTTTTGAATTTAATCAATCTGCTAACTTCTGACATTTTTTACCGAAGCCAGAAAAACAGGCGAAGGGTTACAAAAATAGCTCTAGTTACAGATTGGTAGACCCGATTTGAAATCCGACTTGTTGCTTGAAAAGCAGAAGAGTAGGGGTAGATTTTATATAGAAAACATTGTTTTCTGTCAAATGTTGGGAAAGGGGTCAAAACGGCAGTTGTTTGTGAAAGTTGTTTTGAATTTAATGAATCTGCTAACTTCTGACATTTTTTACCGAAGCCAGAAAAACAGGCGAAGGGTTACAAAAATAGCTCTAGTTACAGATTGGTAGACCCGATTTGAAATCCGACTTGTTGCTTGAAAAGCAGAAGAGTAGGGGTAGATTTTATATAGAAAACATTGTTTTTTGTAAAATGTTGGGAAAGGGGTCAAAACGGCAGTTGTTTGTGAAAGTTGTTTTGAATTTAATGAATCTGCTAACTTCTGACATTTTTACCGAAGCCAGAAAAACAGGCGAAGGGTTACAAAAATAGCTCTAGTTACAGATTGGTAGACCCGATTTGAAATCCGACTTGTTGCTTGAAAAGCAGAAGAGTAGGGGTAGATTTTATATAGAAAACATTGTTTTCTGTAAAATGTTGGGAAAGGGGTCAAAACGGCAGATGTTTGTGAAAGTTTAAAAAACACATGGTAGTGCAATTAATAAAACTGCTGTAACGTAAGTTCCATACTGAATAAACCTTCTCCGCATTTGACAAGCAGAGAAGTAGAGGGAAGTTTTAATCCAATATATTTTTGTCAAAATCTTTGGTTTAGTGGTCAAAATGATAGTTTTGAATTGAATGAATCTGCTAACTTCTGACATTTTTTACCGAAGCCAGAAAAACAGGCGAAGGGTTACAAAAATAGCTCTAGTTACAGATTGGTAGACCCGATTTGAAATCCGACTTGTTGCTTGAAAAGCAGAAGAGTAGGGGTAGATTTTATATAGAAAAAATTGTTTTCTGTAAAATGTTGGGAAAGGGGTCAAAAAGGCAGTTGTTTGTGAAAGTTGTTTTGAATTTAATGAATCTGCTAACTTCTGACATTTTTACCGAAGCCAGAAAAACAGGCGAAGGGTTACAAAAATAGCTCTAGTTACAGATTGGTAGACCCGATTTGAAATCCGACTTGTTGCTTGAAAAGCAGAAGAGTAGGGGTAGATTTTATATAGAAAACATTGTTTTCTGTAAAATGTTGGGAAAGGGGTCAAAACGGCAGTTGTTTGTGAAAGTTGTTTTGAATTTAATGAATCTGCTAACTTCTGCCATTTTTTACCGAAGCCAGAAAAACAGGCGAAGGGTTACAAAAATAGCTCTAGTTACAGATTGGTAGACCCGATTTGAAATCCGACTTGTTGCTTGAAAAGCAGAAGAGTAGGGGTAGATTTTATATAGAAAACATTGTTTTCTGTAAAATGTTGGGAAAGGGGTCAAAACGGCAGTTGTTTGTGAAAGTTGTTTTGAATTGAATGAATCTGCTAACTTCTGACATATTTTACCGAAGCCAGAAAAACAGGCGAAGGGTTACAAAAATAGCTCTAGTTACAGATTGGTAGACCCGATTTGAAATCCGACTTGTTGCTTGAAAAGCAGAAGAGTAGGGGTAGATTTTATATAGAAAACATTGTTTTCTGTAAAATGTTGGGAAAGGGGTCAAAACGGCAGTTGTTTGTGAAAGTTGTTTTGAATTGAATGAATCTGCTAACTTCTGACATATTTTACCGAAGCCAGAAAAACAGGCGAAGGGTTACAAAAATAGCTCTAGTTACAGATTGGTAGACCCGATTTGAAATCCGACTTGTTGCTTGAAAAGCAGAAGAGTAGGGGTAGATTTTATATAGAAAACATTGTTTTCTGTAAAATGTTGGGAAAGGGGTCAAAACGGCAGTTGTTTGTGAAAGTTGTTTTGAATTGAATGAATCTGCTAACTTCTGACATATTTTACCGAAGCCAGAAAAACAGGCGAAGGGTTACAAAAATAGCTCTAGTTACAGATTGGTAGACCCGATTTGAAATCCGACTTGTTGCTTGAAAAGCAGAAGAGTAGGGGTAGATTTTATATAGAAAACATTGTTTTCTGTAAAATGTTGGGAAAGGGGTCAAAAAGGCAGTTGTTTCTGAAAGTTGTTTTGAATTTAATGAATCTGCTAACTTCTGACATGTTTTACCGAAGCCAGAAAAACAGGCGAAGGGTTACAAAAATAGCTCTAGTTACAGATTGGTAGACCCGATTTGAAATCCGACTTGTTGCTTGAAAAGCAGAAGAGTAGGGGTAGATTTTATATAGAAAACATTGTTTTCTGTAAAATGTTGGGAAAGGGGTCAAAACGGCAGTTGTTTGTGAAAGTTGTTTTGAATTGAATGAATCTGCTAACTTCTGACATTTTTTACCGAAGCCAGAAAAACAGGCGAAGGGTTACAAAAATAGCTCTAGTTACAGATTGGTAGACCCGATTTGAAATCCGACATGTTGCTTGAAAAGCAGAAGAGTAGGGGTAGATTTTATATAGAAAACATTGTTTTCTGTAAAATGTTGGGAAAGGGGTCAAAACGGCAGTTGTTTGTGAAAGTTGTTTTGAATTTAATGAATCTGCTAACTTCTGACATTTTTACCGAAGCCAGAAAAACAGGCGAAGGGTTACAAAAATAGCTCTAGTTACAGATTGGTAGACCCGATTTGAAATCCGACTTGTTGCTTGAAAAGCAGAAGAGTAGGGGTAGATTTTATATAGAAAACATTGTTTTCTGTAAAATGTTGGGAAAGGGGTCAAAACGGCAGTTGTTTGTGAAAGTTGTTTTGAATTTAATGAATCTGCTAACATCTGACATTTTTACCGAAGCCAGAAAAACAGGCGAAGGGTTACAAAAATAGCTCTAGTTACAGATTGGTAGACCCGATTTGAAATCCGACTTGTTGCTTGAAAAGCAGAAGAGTAGGGGTAGATTTTATATAGAAAACATTGTTTTCTGTAAAATGTTGGGAAAGGGGTCAAAAAGGCAGTTGTTTGTGAAAGTTGTTTTGAATTTAATGAATCTGCTAACTTCTGACATTTTTACCGAAGCCAGAAAAACAGGCGAAGGGTTACAAAAATAGCTCTAGTTACAGATTGGTAGACCCGATTTGAAATCCGACTTGTTGCTTGAAAAGCAGAAGAGTAGGGGTAGATTTTATATAGAAAACATTGTTTTTTGTAAAATGTTGGGAAAGGGGTCAAAACGGCAGTTGTTTGTGAAAGTTGTTTTGAATTTAATGAATCTGCTAACTTCTGACATTTTTACCGAAGCCAGAAAAACAGGCGAAGGGTTACAAAAATAGCTCTAGTTACAGATTGGTAGACCCGATTTGAAATCCGACTTGTTGCTTGAAAAGCAGAAGAGTAGGGGTAGATTTTATATAGAAAACATTGTTTTCTGTAAAATGTTGGGAAAGGGGTCAAAACGGCAGATGTTTGTGAAAGTTTAAAAAACACATGGTAGTGCAATTAATAAAACTGCTGTAACGTAAGTTCCATACTGAATAAACCTTCTCCGCATTTGACAAGCAGAGAAGTAGAGGGAAGTTTTAATCCAATATATTTTTGTCAAAATCTTTGGTTTAGTGGTCAAAATGATAGTTTTGAATTGAATGAATCTGCTAACTTCTGACATTTTTTACCGAAGCCAGAAAAACAGGCGAAGGGTTACAAAAATAGCTCTAGTTACAGATTGGTAGACCCGATTTGAAATCCGACTTGTTGCTTGAAAAGCAGAAGAGTAGGGGTAGATTTTATATAGAAAACATTGTTTTCTGTAAAATGTTGGGAAAGGGGTCAAAACGGCAGATGTTTGTGAAAGTTTAAAAAACACATGGTAGTGCAATTAATAAAACTGCTGTAACGTAAGTTCCATACTGAATAAACCTTCTCCGCATTTGACAAGCAGAGAAGTAGAGGGAAGTTTTAATCCAATATATTTTTGTCAAAATCTTTGGTTTAGTGGTCAAAATGATAGTTTTGAATTGAATGAATCTGCTAACTTCTGACATTTTTTACCGAAGCCAGAAAAACAGGCGAAGGGTTACAAAAATAGCTCTAGTTACAGATTGGTAGACCCGATTTGAAATCCGACTTGTTGCTTGAAAAGCAGAAGAGTAGGGGTAGATTTTATATAGAAAAAATTGTTTTCTGTAAAATGTTGGGAAAGGGGTCAAAAAGGCAGTTGTTTGTGAAAGTTGTTTTGAATTTAATGAATCTGCTAACTTCTGACATTTTTACCGAAGCCAGAAAAACAGGCGAAGGGTTACAAAAATAGCTCTAGTTACAGATTGGTAGACCCGATTTGAAATCCGACTTGTTGCTTGAAAAGCAGAAGAGTAGGGGTAGATTTTATATAGAAAACATTGTTTTCTGTAAAATGTTGGGAAAGGGGTCAAAACGGCAGTTGTTTGTGAAAGTTGTTTTGAATTTAATGAATCTGCTAACTTCTGACATTTTTACCGAAGCCAGAAAAACAGGCGAAGGGTTACAAAAATAGCTCTAGTTACAGATTGGTAGACCCGATTTGAAATCCGACTTGTTGCTTGAAAAGCAGAAGAGTAGGGGTAGATTTTATATAGAAAACATTGTTTTCTGTAAAATGTTGGGAAAGGGGTCAAAAAGGCAGTTGTTTGTGAAAGTTGTTTTGAATTTAATGAATCTGCTAACTTCTGACATTTTTACCGAAGCCAGAAAAACAGGCGAAGGGTTACAAAAATAGCTCTAGTTACAGATTGGTAGACCCGATTTGAAATCCGACTTGTTGCTTGAAAAGCAGAAGAGTAGGGGTAGATTTTATATAGAAAACATTGTTTTTTGTAAAATGTTGGGAAAGGGGTCAAAACGGCAGTTGTTTGTGAAAGTTGTTTTGAATTTAATGAATCTGCTAACTTCTGACATTTTTACCGAAGCCAGAAAAACAGGCGAAGGGTTACAAAAATAGCTCTAGTTACAGATTGGTAGACCCGATTTGAAATCCGACTTGTTGCTTGAAAAGCAGAAGAGTAGGGGTAGATTTTATATAGAAAACATTGTTTTCTGTAAAATGTTGGGAAAGGGGTCAAAACGGCAGATGTTTGTGAAAGTTTAAAAAACACATGGTAGTGCAATTAATAAAACTGCTGTAACGTAAGTTCCATACTGAATAAACCTTCTCCGCATTTGACAAGCAGAGAAGTAGAGGGAAGTTTTAATCCAATATATTTTTGTCAAAATCTTTGGTTTAGTGGTCAAAATGATAGTTTTGAATTGAATGAATCTGCTAACTTCTGACATTTTTTACCGAAGCCAGAAAAACAGGCGAAGGGTTACAAAAATAGCTCTAGTTACAGATTGGTAGACCCGATTTGAAATCCGACTTGTTGCTTGAAAAGCAGAAGAGTAGGGGTAGATTTTATATAGAAAACATTGTTTTCTGTAAAATGTTGGGAAAGGGGTCAAAACGGCAGTTGTTTGTGAAAGTTGTTTTGAATTTAATGAATCTGCTAACTTCTGACATTTTTACCGAAGCCAGAAAAACAGGCGAAGGGTTACAAAAATAGCTCTAGTTACAGATTGGTAGACCCGATTTGAAATCCGACTTGTTGCTTGAAAAGCAGAAGAGTAGGGGTAGATTTTATATAGAAAACATTGTTTTCTGTAAAATGTTGGGAAAGGGGTCAAAACGGCAGTTGTTTGTGAAAGTTGTTTTGAATTTAATGAATCTGCTAACTTCTGACATTTTTACCGAAGCCAGAAAAACAGGCGAAGGGTTACAAAAATAGCTCTAGTTACAGATTGGTAGACCCGATTTGAAATCCGACTTGTTGCTTGAAAAGCAGAAGAGTAGGGGTAGATTTTATATAGAAAACATTGTTTTCTGTAAAATGTTGGGAAAGGGGTCAAAACGGCAGTTGTTTGTGAAAGTTGTTTTGAATTTAATGAATCTGCTAACTTCTGACATTTTTACCGAAGCCAGAAAAACAGGCGAAGGGTTACAAAAATAGCTCTAGTTACAGATTGGTAGACCCGATTTGAAATCCGACTTGTTGCTTGAAAAGCAGAAGAGTAGGGGTAGATTTTATATAGAAAACATTGTTTTCTGTAAAATGTTGGGAAAGGGGTCAAAACGGCAGTTGTTTGTGAAAGTTGTTTTGAATTTAATGAATCTGCTAACTTCTGACATTTTTACCGAAGCCAGAAAAACAGGCGAAGGGTTACAAAAATAGCTCTAGTTACAGATTGGTAGACCCGATTTGAAATCCGACTTGTTGCTTGAAAAGCAGAAGAGTAGGGGTAGATTTTATATAGAAAACATTGTTTTCTGTAAAATGTTGGGAAAGGGGTCAAAAAGGCAGTTGTTTCTGAAAGTTGTTTTGAATTTAATGAATCTGCTAACTTCTGACATTTTTACCGAAGCCAGAAAAACAGGCGAAGGGTTACAAAAATAGCTCTAGTTACAGATTGGTAGACCCGATTTGAAATCCGACTTGTTGCTTGAAAAGCAGAAGAGTAGGGGTAGATTTTATATAGAAAACATTGTTTTCTGTAAAATGTTGGGAAAGGGGTCAAAACGGCAGTTGTTTGTGAAAGTTGTTTTGAATTTAATGAATCTGCTAACTTCTGACATTTTTACCGAAGCCAGAAAAACAGGCGAAGGGTTACAAAAATAGCTCTAGTTACAGATTGGTAGACCCGATTTGAAATCCGACTTGTTGCTTGAAAAGCAGAAGAGTAGGGGTAGATTTTATATAGAAAACATTGTTTTTTGTAAAATGTTGGGAAAGGGGTCAAAACGGCAGTTGTTTGTGAAAGTTGTTTTGAATTTAATGAATCTGCTAACTTCTGACATTTTTACCGAAGCCAGAAAAACAGGCGAAGGGTTACAAAAATAGCTCTAGTTACAGATTGGTAGACCCGATTTGAAATCCGACTTGTTGCTTGAAAAGCAGAAGAGTAGGGGTAGATTTTATATAGAAAACATTGTTTTCTGTAAAATGTTGGGAAAGGGGTCAAAACGGCAGATGTTTGTGAAAGTTTAAAAAACACATGGTAGTGCAATTAATAAAACTGCTGTAACGTAAGTTCCATACTGAATAAACCTTCTCCGCATTTGACAAGCAGAGAAGTAGAGGGAAGTTTTAATCCAATATATTTTTGTCAAAATCTTTGGTTTAGTGGTCAAAATGATAGTTTTGAATTGAATGAATCTGCTAACTTCTGACATTTTTTACCGAAGCCAGAAAAACAGGCGAAGGGTTACAAAAATAGCTCTAGTTACAGATTGGTAGACCCGATTTGAAATCCGACTTGTTGCTTGAAAAGCAGAAGAGTAGGGGTAGATTTTATATAGAAAACATTGTTTTCTGTAAAATGTTGGGAAAGGGGTCAAAACGGCAGTTGTTTGTGAAAGTTGTTTTGAATTTAATGAATCTGCTAACTTCTGACATTTTTACCGAAGCCAGAAAAACAGGCGAAGGGTTACAAAAATAGCTCTAGTTACAGATTGGTAGACCCGATTTGAAATCCGACTTGTTGCTTGAAAAGCAGAAGAGTAGGGGTAGATTTTATATAGAAAACATTGTTTTCTGTAAAATGTTGGGAAAGGGGTCAAAACGGCAGTTGTTTGTGAAAGTTGTTTTGAATTTAATGAATCTGCTAACTTCTGACATATTTTACCGAAGCCAGAAAAACAGGCGAAGGGTTACAAAAATAGCTCTAGTTACAGATTGGTAGACCCGATTTGAAATCCGACTTGTTGCTTGAAAAGCAGAAGAGTAGGGGTAGATTTTATATAGAAAACATTGTTTTCTGTAAAATGTTGGGAAAGGGGTCAAAACGGCAGTTGTTTGTGAAAGTTGTTTTGAATTTAATGAATCTGCTAACTTCTGACATTTTTTACCGAAGCCAGAAAAACAGGCGAAGGGTTACAAAAATAGCTCTAGTTACAGATTGGTAGACCCGATTTGAAATCCGACTTGTTGCTTGAAAAGCAGAAGAGTAGGGGTAGATTTTATATAGAAAACATTGTTTTCTGTAAAATGTTGGGAAAGGGGTCAAAACGGCAGTTGTTTGTGAAAGTTTAAAAAACACATGGTAGTGCAATTAATAAAACTGCTGTAACGTAAGTTCCATACTGAATAAACCTTCTCCGCATTTGACAAGCAGAGAAGTAGAGGGAAGTTTTAATCCAATATATTTTTGTCAAACTCTTTGGTTTAGTGGTCAAAATGATAGTTGTTTTGAATTGAATGAATCTGCTAACTTCTGACATTTTTTACCGAAGCCAGAAAAACAGGCGAAGGGTTACAAAAATAGCTCTAGTTACAGATTGGTAGACCCGATTTGAAATCCGACTTGTTGCTTGAAAAGCAGAAGAGTAGGGGTAGATTTTATATAGAAAACATTGTTTTCTGTAAAATGTTGGGAAAGGGGTCAAAACGGCAGTTGTTTGTGAAAGTTGTTTTGAATTTAATGAATCTGCTAACTTCTGACATTTTTACCGAAGCCAGAAAAACAGGCGAAGGGTTACAAAAATAGCTCTAGTTACAGATTGGTAGACCCGATTTGAAATCCGACTTGTTGCTTGAAAAGCAGAAGAGTAGGGGTAGATTTTATATAGAAAACATTGTTTTCTGTAAAATGTTGGGAAAGGGGTCAAAAAGGCAGTTGTTTCTGAAAGTTGTTTTGAATTTAATGAATCTGCTAACTTCTGACATTTTTACCGAAGCCAGAAAAACAGGCGAAGGGTTACAAAAATAGCTCTAGTTACAGATTGGTAGACCCGATTTGAAATCCGACTTGTTGCTTGAAAAGCAGAAGAGTAGGGGTAGATTTTATATAGAAAACATTGTTTTCTGTCAAATGTTGGGAAAGGGGTCAAAACGGCAGTTGTTTGTGAAAGTTGTTTTGAATTGAATGAATCTGCTAACTTCTGACATTTTTTACCGAAGCCAGAAAAACAGGCGAAGGGTTACAAAAATAGCTCTAGTTACAGATTGGTAGACCCGATTTGAAATCCGACTTGTTGCTTGAAAAGCAGAAGAGTAGGGGTAGATTTTATATAGAAAAAATTGTTTTCTGTAAAATGTTGGGAAAGGGGTCAAAAAGGCAGTTGTTTGTGAAAGTTGTTTTGAATTTAATGAATCTGCTAACTTCTGACATTTTTACCGAAGCCAGAAAAACAGGCGAAGGGTTACAAAAATAGCTCTAGTTACAGATTGGTAGACCCGATTTGAAATCCGACTTGTTGCTTGAAAAGCAGAAGAGTAGGGGTAGATTTTATATAGAAAACATTGTTTTCTGTAAAATGTTGGGAAAGGGGTCAAAAAGGCAGTTGTTTGTGAAAGTTGTTTTGAATTTAATGAATCTGCTAACTTCTGACATTTTTACCGAAGCCAGAAAAACAGGCGAAGGGTTACAAAAATAGCTCTAGTTACAGATTGGTAGACCCGATTTGAAATCCGACTTGTTGCTTGAAAAGCAGAAGAGTAGGGGTAGATTTTATATAGCAAACATGTTTTTTTGTAAAATGTTGGGAAAGGGGTCAAAACGGCAGTTGTTTGTGAAAGTTGTTTTGAATTTAATGAATCTGCTAACTTCTGACATTTTTACCGAAGCCAGAAAAACAGGCGAAGGGTTACAAAAATAGCTCTAGTTACAGATTGGTAGACCCGATTTGAAATCCGACTTGTTGCTTGAAAAGCAGAAGAGTAGGGGTAGATTTTATATAGAAAACATTGTTTTCTGTAAAATGTTGGGAAAGGGGTCAAAACGGCAGATGTTTGTGAAAGTTTAAAAAACACATGGTAGTGCAATTAATAAAACTGCTGTAACGTAAGTTCCATACTGAATAAACCTTCTCCGCATTTGACAAGCAGAGAAGTAGAGGGAAGTTTTAATCCAATATATTTTTGTCAAAATCTTTGGTTTAGTGGTCAAAATGATAGTTTTGAATTGAATGAATCTGCTAACTTCTGACATTTTTTACCGAAGCCAGAAAAACAGGCGAAGGGTTACAAAAATAGCTCTAGTTACAGATTGGTAGACCCGATTTGAAATCCGACTTGTTGCTTGAAAAGCAGAAGAGTAGGGGTAGATTTTATATAGAAAACATTGTTTTCTGTAAAATGTTGGGAAAGGGGTCAAAACGGCAGATGTTTGTGAAAGTTTAAAAAACACATGGTAGTGCAATTAATAAAACTGCTGTAACGTAAGTTCCATACTGAATAAACCTTCTCCGCATTTGACAAGCAGAGAAGTAGAGGGAAGTTTTAATCCAATATATTTTTGTCAAAATCTTTGGTTTAGTGGTCAAAATGATAGTTTTGAATTGAATGAATCTGCTAACTTCTGACATTTTTTACCGAAGCCAGAAAAACAGGCGAAGGGTTACAAAAATAGCTCTAGTTACAGATTGGTAGACCCGATTTGAAATCCGACTTGTTGCTTGAAAAGCAGAAGAGTAGGGGTAGATTTTATATAGAAAAAATTGTTTTCTGTAAAATGTTGGGAAAGGGGTCAAAAAGGCAGTTGTTTGTGAAAGTTGTTTTGAATTTAATGAATCTGCTAACTTCTGACATTTTTACCGAAGCCAGAAAAACAGGCGAAGGGTTACAAAAATAGCTCTAGTTACAGATTGGTAGACCCGATTTGAAATCCGACTTGTTGCTTGAAAAGCAGAAGAGTAGGGGTAGATTTTATATAGAAAACATTGTTTTCTGTAAAATGTTGGGAAAGGGGTCAAAACGGCAGTTGTTTGTGAAAGTTGTTTTGAATTTAATGAATCTGCTAACTTCTGACATTTTTACCGAAGCCAGAAAAACAGGCGAAGGGTTACAAAAATAGCTCTAGTTACAGATTGGTAGACCCGATTTGAAATCCGACTTGTTGCTTGAAAAGCAGAAGAGTAGGGGTAGATTTTATATAGAAAACATTGTTTTCTGTAAAATGTTGGGAAAGGGGTCAAAAAGGCAGTTGTTTGTGAAAGTTGTTTTGAATTTAATGAATCTGCTAACTTCTGACATTTTTACCGAAGCCAGAAAAACAGGCGAAGGGTTACAAAAATAGCTCTAGTTACAGATTGGTAGACCCGATTTGAAATCCGACTTGTTGCTTGAAAAGCAGAAGAGTAGGGGTAGATTTTATATAGAAAACATTGTTTTTTGTAAAATGTTGGGAAAGGGGTCAAAACGGCAGTTGTTTGTGAAAGTTGTTTTGAATTTAATGAATCTGCTAACTTCTGACATTTTTACCGAAGCCAGAAAAACAGGCGAAGGGTTACAAAAATAGCTCTAGTTACAGATTGGTAGACCCGATTTGAAATCCGACTTGTTGCTTGAAAAGCAGAAGAGTAGGGGTAGATTTTATATAGAAAACATTGTTTTCTGTAAAATGTTGGGAAAGGGGTCAAAACGGCAGATGTTTGTGAAAGTTTAAAAAACACATGGTAGTGCAATTAATAAAACTGCTGTAACGTAAGTTCCATACTGAATAAACCTTCTCCGCATTTGACAAGCAGAGAAGTAGAGGGAAGTTTTAATCCAATATATTTTTGTCAAAATCTTTGGTTTAGTGGTCAAAATGATAGTTTTGAATTGAATGAATCTGCTAACTTCTGACATTTTTTACCGAAGCCAGAAAAACAGGCGAAGGGTTACAAAAATAGCTCTAGTTACAGATTGGTAGACCCGATTTGAAATCCGACTTGTTGCTTGAAAAGCAGAAGAGTAGGGGTAGATTTTATATAGAAAACATTGTTTTCTGTAAAATGTTGGGAAAGGGGTCAAAACGGCAGTTGTTTGTGAAAGTTGTTTTGAATTTAATGAATCTGCTAACTTCTGACATTTTTACCGAAGCCAGAAAAACAGGCGAAGGGTTACAAAAATAGCTCTAGTTACAGATTGGTAGACCCGATTTGAAATCCGACTTGTTGCTTGAAAAGCAGAAGAGTAGGGGTAGATTTTATATAGAAAACATTGTTTTCTGTAAAATGTTGGGAAAGGGGTCAAAACGGCAGTTGTTTGTGAAAGTTGTTTTGAATTTAATGAATCTGCTAACTTCTGACATTTTTACCGAAGCCAGAAAAACAGGCGAAGGGTTACAAAAATAGCTCTAGTTACAGATTGGTAGACCCGATTTGAAATCCGACTTGTTGCTTGAAAAGCAGAAGAGTAGGGGTAGATTTTATATAGAAAACATTGTTTTCTGTAAAATGTTGGGAAAGGGGTCAAAAAGGCAGTTGTTTGTGAAAGTTGTTTTGAATTTAATGAATCTGCTAACTTCTGACATTTTTACCGAAGCCAGAAAAACAGGCGAAGGGTTACAAAAATAGCTCTAGTTACAGATTGGTAGACCCGATTTGAAATCCGACTTGTTGCTTGAAAAGCAGAAGAGTAGGGGTAGATTTTATATAGAAACATTGTTTTCTGTAAAATGTTGGGAAAGGGGTCAAAACGGCAGTTGTTTGTGAAAGTTTAAAAAACACATGGTAGTGCAATTAATAAAACTGCTGTAACGTAAGTTCCATACTGAATAAACCTTCTCCGCATTTGACAAGCAGAGAAGTAGAGGGAAGTTTTAATCCAATATATTTTTGTCAAAATCTTTGGTTTAGTGGTCAAAATGATAGTTTTGAATTGAATGAATCTGCTAACTTCTGACATTTTTTACCGAAGCCAGAAAAACAGGCGAAGGGTTACAAAAATAGCTCTAGTTACAGATTGGTAGACCCGATTTGAAATCCGACTTGTTGCTTGAAAAGCAGAAGAGTAGGGGTAGATTTTATATAGAAAACATTGTTTTCTGTAAAATGTTGGGAAAGGGGTCAAAACGGCAGTTGTTTGTGAAAGTTTAAAAAACATATGGTAGTGCAATTAATAAAACTGCTGTAACGTAAGTTCCATACTGAATAAACCTTCTCCGCATTTGACAAGCAGAGAAGTAGAGGGAAGTTTTAATCCAATATATTTTTGTCAAAATCTTTGGTTTAGTGGTCAAAATGATAGTTTTGAATTGAATGAATCTGCTAACTTCTGACATTTTTTACCGAAGCCAGAAAAACAGGTGAAGGGTTACAAAAATAGCTCTAGTTACAGATTGGTAGACCCGATTTGAAATCCGACTTGTTGCTTGAAAAGCAGAAGAGTAGGGGTAGATTTTATATAGAAAAAATTGTTTTCTGTAAAATGTTGGGAAAGGGGTCAAAAAGGCAGTTGTTTGTGAAAGTTGTTTTGAATTTAATGAATCTGCTAACTTCTGACATTTTTACCGAAGCCAGAAAAACAGGCGAAGGGTTACAAAAATAGCTCTAGTTACAGATTGGTAGACCCGATTTGAAATCCGACTTGTTGCTTGAAAAGCAGAAGAGTAGGGGTAGATTTTATATAGAAAAAATTGTTTTCTGTAAAATGTTGGGAAAGGGGTCAAAAAGGCAGTTGTTTGTGAAAGTTGTTTTGAATTTAATGAATCTGCTAACTTCTGACATTTTTACCGAAGCCAGAAAAACAGGCGAAGGGTTACAAAAATAGCTCTAGTTACAGATTGGTAGACCCGATTTGAAATCCGACTTGTTGCTTGAAAAGCAGAAGAGTAGGGGTAGATTTTATATAGAAAACATTGTTTTCTGTAAAATGTTGGGAAAGGGGTCAAAACGGCAGTTGTTTGTGAAAGTTGTTTTGAATTTAATGAATCTGCTAACTTCTGACATTTTTTACCGAAGCCAGAAAAACAGGCGAAGGGTTACAAAAATAGCTCTAGTTACAGATTGGTAGACCCGATTTGAAATCCGACTTGTTGCTTGAAAAGCAGAAGAGTAGGGGTAGATTTTATATAGAAAACATTGTTTTCTGTAAAATGTTGGGAAAGGGGTCAAAACGGCAGTTGTTTGTGAAAGTTGTTTTGAATTTAATGAATCTGCTAACTTCTGACATTTTTACCGAAGCCAGAAAAACAGGCGAAGGGTTACAAAAATAGCTCTAGTTACAGATTGGTAGACCCGATTTGAAATCCGACTTGTTGCTTGAAAAGCAGAAGAGTAGGGGTAGATTTTATATAAAAAACATTGTTTTCTGTCAAATGTTGGGAAAGGGGTCAAAACGGCAGTTGTTTGTGAAAGTTTAAAAAACACATGGTAGTGCAATTAATAAAACTGCTGTAACGTAAGTTCCATACTGAATAAACCTTCTCCGCATTTGACAAGCAGAGAAGTAGAGGGAAGTTTTAATCCAATATATTTTTGTCAAAATCTTTGGTTTAGTGGTCAAAATGATAGTTTTGAATTGAATGAATCTGCTAACTTCTGACATTTTTTACCGAAGCCAGAAAAACAGGCGAAGGGTTACAAAAATAGCTCTAGTTACAGATTGGTAGACCCGATTTGAAATCCGACTTGTTGCTTGAAAAGCAGAAGAGTAGGGGTAGATTTTATATAGAAAACATTGTTTTCTGTAAAATGTTGGGAAAGGGGTCAAAACGGCAGTTGTTTGTGAAAGTTTAAAAAACATATGGTAGTGCAATTAATAAAACTGCTGTAACGTAAGTTCCATACTGAATAAACCTTCTCCGCATTTGACAAGCAGAGAAGTAGAGGGAAGTTTTAATCCAATATATTTTTGTCAAAATCTTTGGTTTAGTGGTCAAAATGATAGTTTTGAATTGAATGAATCTGCTAACTTCTGACATTTTTTACCGAAGCCAGAAAAACAGGTGAAGGGTTACAAAAATAGCTCTAGTTACAGATTGGTAGACCCGATTTGAAATCCGACTTGTTGCTTGAAAAGCAGAAGAGTAGGGGTAGATTTTATATAGAAACATTGTTTTCTGTAAAATGTTGGGAAAGGGGTCAAAACGGCAGTTGTTTGTGAAAGTTTAAAAAACACATGGTAGTGCAATTAATAAAACTGCTGTAACGTAAGTTCCATACTGAATAAACCTTCTCCGCATTTGACAAGCAGAGAAGTAGAGGGAAGTTTTAATCCAATATATTTTTGTCAAAATCTTTGGTTTAGTGGTCAAAATGATAGTTTTGAATTGAATGAATCTGCTAACTTCTGACATTTTTTACCGAAGCCAGAAAAACAGGCGAAGGGTTACAAAAATAGCTCTAGTTACAGATTGGTAGACCCGATTTGAAATCCGACTTGTTGCTTGAAAAGCAGAAGAGTAGGGGTAGATTTTATATAGAAAACATTGTTTTCTGTAAAATGTTGGGAAAGGGGTCAAAACGGCAGTTGTTTGTGAAAGTTTAAAAAACATATGGTAGTGCAATTAATAAAACTGCTGTAACGTAAGTTCCATACTGAATAAACCTTCTCCGCATTTGACAAGCAGAGAAGTAGAGGGAAGTTTTAATCCAATATATTTTTGTCAAAATCTTTGGTTTAGTGGTCAAAATGATAGTTTTGAATTGAATGAATCTGCTAACTTCTGACATTTTTTACCGAAGCCAGAAAAACAGGTGAAGGGTTACAAAAATAGCTCTAGTTACAGATTGGTAGACCCGATTTGAAATCCGACTTGTTGCTTGAAAAGCAGAAGAGTAGGGGTAGATTTTATATAGAAAAAATTGTTTTCTGTAAAATGTTGGGAAAGGGGTCAAAAAGGCAGTTGTTTGTGAAAGTTGTTTTGAATTTAATGAATCTGCTAACTTCTGACATTTTTACCGAAGCCAGAAAAACAGGCGAAGGGTTACAAAAATAGCTCTAGTTACAGATTGGTAGACCCGATTTGAAATCCGACTTGTTGCTTGAAAAGCAGAAGAGTAGGGGTAGATTTTATATAGAAAAAATTGTTTTCTGTAAAATGTTGGGAAAGGGGTCAAAAAGGCAGTTGTTTGTGAAAGTTGTTTTGAATTTAATGAATCTGCTAACTTCTGACATTTTTACCGAAGCCAGAAAAACAGGCGAAGGGTTACAAAAATAGCTCTAGTTACAGATTGGTAGACCCGATTTGAAATCCGACTTGTTGCTTGAAAAGCAGAAGAGTAGGGGTAGATTTTATATAGAAAACATTGTTTTCTGTAAAATGTTGGGAAAGGGGTCAAAACGGCAGTTGTTTGTGAAAGTTGTTTTGAATTTAATGAATCTGCTAACTTCTGACATTTTTTACCGAAGCCAGAAAAACAGGCGAAGGGTTACAAAAATAGCTCTAGTTACAGATTGGTAGACCCGATTTGAAATCCGACTTGTTGCTTGAAAAGCAGAAGAGTAGGGGTAGATTTTATATAGAAAACATTGTTTTCTGTAAAATGTTGGGAAAGGGGTCAAAACGGCAGTTGTTTGTGAAAGTTGTTTTGAATTTAATGAATCTGCTAACTTCTGACATTTTTACCGAAGCCAGAAAAACAGGCGAAGGGTTACAAAAATAGCTCTAGTTACAGATTGGTAGACCCGATTTGAAATCCGACTTGTTGCTTGAAAAGCAGAAGAGTAGGGGTAGATTTTATATAAAAAACATTGTTTTCTGTAAAATGTTGGGAAAGGGGTCAAAACGGCAGTTGTTTGTGAAAGTTTAAAAAACACATGGTAGTGCAATTAATAAAACTGCTGTAACGTAAGTTCCATACTGAATAAACCTTCTCCGCATTTGACAAGCAGAGAAGTAGAGGGAAGTTTTAATCCAATATATTTTTGTCAAAATCTTTGGTTTAGTGGTCAAAATGATAGTTTTGAATTGAATGAATCTGCTAACTTCTGACATTTTTTACCGAAGCCAGAAAAACAGGCGAAGGGTTACAAAAATAGCTCTAGTTACAGATTGGTAGACCCGATTTGAAATCCGACTTGTTGCTTGAAAAGCAGAAGAGTAGGGGTAGATTTTATATAGAAAACATTGTTTTCTGTAAAATGTTGGGAAAGGGGTCAAAACGGCAGTTGTTTGTGAAAGTTTAAAAAACATATGGTAGTGCAATTAATAAAACTGCTGTAACGTAAGTTCCATACTGAATAAACCTTCTCCGCATTTGACAAGCAGAGAAGTAGAGGGAAGTTTTAATCCAATATATTTTTGTCAAAATCTTTGGTTTAGTGGTCAAAATGATAGTTTTGAATTGAATGAATCTGCTAACTTCTGACATTTTTTACCGAAGCCAGAAAAACAGGTGAAGGGTTACAAAAATAGCTCTAGTTACAGATTGGTAGACCCGATTTGAAATCCGACTTGTTGCTTGAAAAGCAGAAGAGTAGGGGTAGATTTTATATAGAAAACATTGTTTTCTGTAAAATGTTGGGAAAGGGGTCAAAAAGGCAGTTGTTTGTGAAAGTTGTTTTGAATTTAATGAATCTGCTAACTTCTGACATTTTTACCGAAGCCAGAAAAACAGGCGAAGGGTTACAAAAATAGCTCTAGTTACAGATTGGTAGACCCGATTTGAAATCCGACTTGTTGCTTGAAAAGCAGAAGAGTAGGGGTAGATTTTATATAGAAAACATTGTTTTCTATAAAATGTTGGGAAAGGGGTCAAAAAGGCAGTTGTTTGTGAAAGTTGTTTTGAATTTAATGAATCTGCTAACTTCTGACATTTTTACCGAAGCCAGAAAAACAGGCGAAGGGTTACAAAAATAGCTCTAGTTACAGATTGGTAGACCCGATTTGAAATCCGACTTGTTGCTTGAAAAGCAGAAGAGTAGGGGTAGATTTTATATAGAAAACATTGTTTTCTGTCAAATGTTGGGAAAGGGGTCAAAACGGCAGTTGTTTGTGAAAGTTGTTTTGAATTTAATGAATCTGCTAACTTCTGACATTTTTACCGAAGCCAGAAAAACAGGCGAAGGGTTACAAAAATAGCTCTAGTTACAGATTGGTAGACCCGATTTGAAATCCGACTTGTTGCTTGAAAAGCAGAAGAGTAGGGGTAGATTTTATATAGAAAACATTGTTTTCTGTAAAATGTTGGGAAAGGGGTCAAAAAGGCAGTTGTTTGTGAAAGTTGTTTTGAATTTAATGAATCTGCTAACTTCTGACATTTTTACCGAAGCCAGAAAAACAGGCGAAGGGTTACAAAAATAGCTCTAGTTACAGATTGGTAGACCCGATTTGAAATCCGACTTGTTGCTTGAAAAGCAGAAGAGTAGGGGTAGATTTTATATAGAAACATTGTTTTCTGTAAAATGTTGGGAAAGGGGTCAAAACGGCAGTTGTTTGTGAAAGTTTAAAAAACACATGGTAGTGCAATTAATAAAACTGCTGTAACGTAAGTTCCATACTGAATAAACCTTCTCCGCATTTGACAAGCAGAGAAGTAGAGGGAAGTTTTAATCCAATATATTTTTGTCAAAATCTTTGGTTTAGTGGTCAAAATGATAGTTTTGAATTGAATGAATCTGCTAACTTCTGACATTTTTTACCGAAGCCAGAAAAACAGGCGAAGGGTTACAAAAATAGCTCTAGTTACAGATTGGTAGACCCGATTTGAAATCCGACTTGTTGCTTGAAAAGCAGAAGAGTAGGGGTAGATTTTATATAGAAAACATTGTTTTCTGTAAAATGTTGGGAAAGGGGTCAAAAAGGCAGTTGTTTGTGAAAGTTGTTTTGAATTTAATGAATCTGCTAACTTCTGACATTTTTACCGAAGCCAGAAAAACAGGCGAAGGGTTACAAAAATAGCTCTAGTTACAGATTGGTAGACCCGATTTGAAATCCGACTTGTTGCTTGAAAAGCAGAAGAGTAGGGGTAGATTTTATATAGAAAACATTGTTTTCTATAAAATGTTGGGAAAGGGGTCAAAAAGGCAGTTGTTTGTGAAAGTTGTTTTGAATTTAATGAATCTGCTAACTTCTGACATTTTTACCGAAGCCAGAAAAACAGGCGAAGGGTTACAAAAATAGCTCTAGTTACAGATTGGTAGACCCGATTTGAAATCCGACTTGTTGCTTGAAAAGCAGAAGAGTAGGGGTAGATTTTATATAGAAAACATTGTTTTCTGTCAAATGTTGGGAAAGGGGTCAAAACGGCAGTTGTTTGTGAAAGTTGTTTTGAATTTAATGAATCTGCTAACTTCTGACATTTTTACCGAAGCCAGAAAAACAGGCGAAGGGTTACAAAAATAGCTCTAGTTACAGATTGGTAGACCCGATTTGAAATCCGACTTGTTGCTTGAAAAGCAGAAGAGTAGGGGTAGATTTTATATAGAAAACATTGTTTTCTGTAAAATGTTGGGAAAGGGGTCAAAACGGCAGTTGTTTGTGAAAGTTGTTTTGAATTTAATCAATCTGCTAACTTCTGACATTTTTACCGAAGCCAGAAAAACAGGCGAAGGGTTACAAAAATAGCTCTAGTTACAGATTGGTAGACCCGATTTGAAATCCGACTTGTTGCTTGAAAAGCAGAAGAGTAGGGGTAGATTTTATATAGAAAACATTGTTTTCTGTAAAATGTTGGGAAAGGGGTCAAAACGGCAGTTGTTTGTGAAAGTTTAAAAAACATATGGTAGTGCAATTAATAAAACTGCTGTAACGTAAGTTCCATACTGAATAAACCTTCTCCGCATTTGACAAGCAGAGAAGTAGAGGGAAGTTTTAATCCAATATATTTTTGTCAAAATCTTTGGTTTAGTGGTCAAAATGATAGTTTTGAATTGAATGAATCTGCTAACTTCTGACATTTTTTACCGAAGCCAGAAAAACAGGTGAAGGGTTACAAAAATAGCTCTAGTTACAGATTGGTAGACCCGATTTGAAATCCGACTTGTTGCTTGAAAAGCAGAAGAGTAGGGGTAGATTTTATATAGAAAACATTGTTTTCTGTAAAATGTTGGGAAAGGGGTCAAAAAGGCAGTTGTTTGTGAAAGTTGTTTTGAATTTAATGAATCTGCTAACTTCTGACATTTTTACCGAAGCCAGAAAAACAGGCGAAGGGTTACAAAAATAGCTCTAGTTACAGATTGGTAGACCCGATTTGAAATCCGACTTGTTGCTTGAAAAGCAGAAGAGTAGGGGTAGATTTTATATAGAAAACATTGTTTTCTGTCAAATGTTGGGAAAGGGGTCAAAACGGCAGTTGTTTGTGAAAGTTGTTTTGAATTTAATGAATCTGCTAACTTCTGACATTTTTACCGAAGCCAGAAAAACAGGCGAAGGGTTACAAAAATAGCTCTAGTTACAGATTGGTAGACCCGATTTGAAATCCGACTTGTTGCTTGAAAAGCAGAAGAGTAGGGGTAGATTTTATATAGAAAACATTGTTTTCTGTAAAATGTTGGGAAAGGGGTCAAAAAGGCAGTTGTTTGTGAAAGTTGTTTTGAATTTAATGAATCTGCTAACTTCTGACATTTTTACCGAAGCCAGAAAAACAGGCGAAGGGTTACAAAAATAGCTCTAGTTACAGATTGGTAGACCCGATTTGAAATCCGACTTGTTGCTTGAAAAGCAGAAGAGTAGGGGTAGATTTTATATAGAAACATTGTTTTCTGTAAAATGTTGGGAAAGGGGTCAAAACGGCAGTTGTTTGTGAAAGTTTAAAAAACACATGGTAGTGCAATTAATAAAACTGCTGTAACGTAAGTTCCATACTGAATAAACCTTCTCCGCATTTGACAAGCAGAGAAGTAGAGGGAAGTTTTAATCCAATATATTTTTGTCAAAATCTTTGGTTTAGTGGTCAAAATGATAGTTTTGAATTGAATGAATCTGCTAACTTCTGACATTTTTTACCGAAGCCAGAAAAACAGGCGAAGGGTTACAAAAATAGCTCTAGTTACAGATTGGTAGACCCGATTTGAAATCCGACTTGTTGCTTGAAAAGCAGAAGAGTAGGGGTAGATTTTATATAGAAAACATTGTTTTCTGTAAAATGTTGGGAAAGGGGTCAAAAAGGCAGTTGTTTGTGAAAGTTGTTTTGAATTTAATGAATCTGCTAACTTCTGACATTTTTACCGAAGCCAGAAAAACAGGCGAAGGGTTACAAAAATAGCTCTAGTTACAGATTGGTAGACCCGATTTGAAATCCGACTTGTTGCTTGAAAAGCAGAAGAGTAGGGGTAGATTTTATATAGAAAACATTGTTTTCTATAAAATGTTGGGAAAGGGGTCAAAAAGGCAGTTGTTTGTGAAAGTTGTTTTGAATTTAATGAATCTGCTAACTTCTGACATTTTTACCGAAGCCAGAAAAACAGGCGAAGGGTTACAAAAATAGCTCTAGTTACAGATTGGTAGACCCGATTTGAAATCCGACTTGTTGCTTGAAAAGCAGAAGAGTAGGGGTAGATTTTATATAGAAAACATTGTTTTCTGTCAAATGTTGGGAAAGGGGTCAAAACGGCAGTTGTTTGTGAAAGTTGTTTTGAATTTAATGAATCTGCTAACTTCTGACATTTTTACCGAAGCCAGAAAAACAGGCGAAGGGTTACAAAAATAGCTCTAGTTACAGATTGGTAGACCCGATTTGAAATCCGACTTGTTGCTTGAAAAGCAGAAGAGTAGGGGTAGATTTTATATAGAAAACATTGTTTTCTGTAAAATGTTGGGAAAGGGGTCAAAACGGCAGTTGTTTGTGAAAGTTTAAAAAACACATGGTAGTGCAATTAATAAAACTGCTGTAACGTAAGTTCCATACTGAATAAACCTTCTCCGCATTTGACAAGCAGAGAGAAGTTTTAATCCAATATATTTTTGTCAAAATCTTTGGTTTAGTGGTCAAAATGATAGTTTTGAATTGAATGAATCTGCTAACTTCTGACATTTTTTACCGAAGCCATAAAAACAGGCGAAGGGTTACAAAAATAGCTCTAGTTACAGATTGGTAGACCCGATTTGAAATCCGACTTGTTGCTTGAAAAGCAGAAGAGTAGGGGTAGATTTTATATAGAAAACATTGTTTTCTGTAAAATGTTGGGAAAGGGGTCAAAACGGCAGTTGTTTGTGAAAGTTTAAAAAACACATGGTAGTGCAATTAATAAAACTGCTGTAACGTAAGTTCCATACTGAATAAACCTTCTCCGCATTTGACAAGCAGAGAAGTAGAGGGAAGTTTTAATCCAATATATTTTTGTCAAAATCTTTGGTTTAGTGGTCAAAATGATAGTTTTGAATTGAATGAATCTGCTAACTTCTGACATTTTTTACCGAAGCCAGAAAAACAGGCGAAGGGTTACAAAAATAGCTCTAGTTACAGATTGGTAGACCCGATTTGAAATCCGACTTGTTGCTTGAAAAGCAGAAGAGTAGGGGTAGATTTTATATAGAAAACATTGTTTTCTGTAAAATGTTGGGAAAGGGGTCAAAAAGGCAGTTGTTTGTGAAAGTTGTTTTGAATTTAATGAATCTGCTAACTTCTGACATTTTTACCGAAGCCAGAAAAACAGGCGAAGGGTTACAAAAATAGCTCTAGTTACAGATTGGTAGACCCGATTTGAAATCCGACTTGTTGCTTGAAAAGCAGAAGAGTAGGGGTAGATTTTATATAGAAAACATTGTTTTCTATAAAATGTTGGGAAAGGGGTCAAAAAGGCAGTTGTTTGTGAAAGTTGTTTTGAATTTAATGAATCTGCTAACTTCTGACATTTTTACCGAAGCCAGAAAAACAGGCGAAGGGTTACAAAAATAGCTCTAGTTACAGATTGGTAGACCCGATTTGAAATCCGACTTGTTGCTTGAAAAGCAGAAGAGTAGGGGTAGATTTTATATAGAAAACATTGTTTTCTGTCAAATGTTGGGAAAGGGGTCAAAACGGCAGTTGTTTGTGAAAGTTGTTTTGAATTTAATGAATCTGCTAACTTCTGACATTTTTACCGAAGCCAGAAAAACAGGCGAAGGGTTACAAAAATAGCTCTAGTTACAGATTGGTAGACCCGATTTGAAATCCGACTTGTTGCTTGAAAAGCAGAAGAGTAGGGGTAGATTTTATATAGAAAACATTGTTTTCTGTAAAATGTTGGGAAAGGGGTCAAAACGGCAGTTGTTTGTGAAAGTTGTTTTGAATTTAATCAATCTGCTAACTTCTGACATTTTTACCGAAGCCAGAAAAACAGGCGAAGGGTTACAAAAATAGCTCTAGTTACAGATTGGTAGACCCGATTTGAAATCCGACTTGTTGCTTGAAAAGCAGAAGAGTAGGGGTAGATTTTATATAGAAAACATTGTTTTCTGTAAAATGTTGGGAAAGGGGTCAAAACGGCAGTTGTTTGTGAAAGTTTAAAAAACATATGGTAGTGCAATTAATAAAACTGCTGTAACGTAAGTTCCATACTGAATAAACCTTCTCCGCATTTGACAAGCAGAGAAGTAGAGGGAAGTTTTAATCCAATATATTTTTGTCAAAATCTTTGGTTTAGTGGTCAAAATGATAGTTTTGAATTGAATGAATCTGCTAACTTCTGACATTTTTTACCGAAGCCAGAAAAACAGGTGAAGGGTTACAAAAATAGCTCTAGTTACAGATTGGTAGACCCGATTTGAAATCCGACTTGTTGCTTGAAAAGCAGAAGAGTAGGGGTAGATTTTATATAGAAAACATTGTTTTCTGTAAAATGTTGGGAAAGGGGTCAAAAAGGCAGTTGTTTGTGAAAGTTGTTTTGAATTTAATGAATCTGCTAACTTCTGACATTTTTACCGAAGCCAGAAAAACAGGCGAAGGGTTACAAAAATAGCTCTAGTTACAGATTGGTAGACCCGATTTGAAATCCGACTTGTTGCTTGAAAAGCAGAAGAGTAGGGGTAGATTTTATATAGAAAACATTGTTTTCTGTCAAATGTTGGGAAAGGGGTCAAAACGGCAGTTGTTTGTGAAAGTTGTTTTGAATTTAATGAATCTGCTAACTTCTGACATTTTTACCGAAGCCAGAAAAACAGGCGAAGGGTTACAAAAATAGCTCTAGTTACAGATTGGTAGACCCGATTTGAAATCCGACTTGTTGCTTGAAAAGCAGAAGAGTAGGGGTAGATTTTATATAGAAAACATTGTTTTCTGTAAAATGTTGGGAAAGGGGTCAAAAAGGCAGTTGTTTGTGAAAGTTGTTTTGAATTTAATGAATCTGCTAACTTCTGACATTTTTACCGAAGCCAGAAAAACAGGCGAAGGGTTACAAAAATAGCTCTAGTTACAGATTGGTAGACCCGATTTGAAATCCGACTTGTTGCTTGAAAAGCAGAAGAGTAGGGGTAGATTTTATATAGAAACATTGTTTTCTGTAAAATGTTGGGAAAGGGGTCAAAACGGCAGTTGTTTGTGAAAGTTTAAAAAACACATGGTAGTGCAATTAATAAAACTGCTGTAACGTAAGTTCCATACTGAATAAACCTTCTCCGCATTTGACAAGCAGAGAAGTAGAGGGAAGTTTTAATCCAATATATTTTTGTCAAAATCTTTGGTTTAGTGGTCAAAATGATAGTTTTGAATTGAATGAATCTGCTAACTTCTGACATTTTTTACCGAAGCCAGAAAAACAGGCGAAGGGTTACAAAAATAGCTCTAGTTACAGATTGGTAGACCCGATTTGAAATCCGACTTGTTGCTTGAAAAGCAGAAGAGTAGGGGTAGATTTTATATAGAAAACATTGTTTTCTGTAAAATGTTGGGAAAGGGGTCAAAAAGGCAGTTGTTTGTGAAAGTTGTTTTGAATTTAATGAATCTGCTAACTTCTGACATTTTTACCGAAGCCAGAAAAACAGGCGAAGGGTTACAAAAATAGCTCTAGTTACAGATTGGTAGACCCGATTTGAAATCCGACTTGTTGCTTGAAAAGCAGAAGAGTAGGGGTAGATTTTATATAGAAAACATTGTTTTCTGTAAAATGTTGGGAAAGGGGTCAAAAAGGCAGTTGTTTGTGAAAGTTGTTTTGAATTTAATGAATCTGCTAACTTCTGACATTTTTTACCGAAGCCAGAAAAACAGGCGAAGGGTTACAAAAATAGCTCTAGTTACAGATTGGTAGACCCGATTTGAAATCCGACTTGTTGCTTGAAAAGCAGAAGAGTAGGGGTAGATTTTATATAGAAAACATTGTTTTCTGTCAAATGTTGGGAAAGGGGTCAAAACGGCAGTTGTTTGTGAAAGTTTAAAAAACATATGGTAGTGCAATTAATAAAACTGCTGTAACGTAAGTTCCATACTGAATAAACCTTCTCCGCATTTGACAAGCAGAGAAGTAGAGGGAAGTTTTAATCCAATATATTTTTGTCAAAATCTTTGGTTTAGTGGTCAAAATGATTGTTTTGAATTGAATGAATCTGCTAACTTCTGACATTTTTTACCGAAGCCAGAAAAACAGGTGAAGGGTTACAAAAATAGCTCTAGTTACAGATTGGTAGACCCGATTTGAAATCCGACTTGTTGCTTGAAAAGCAGAAGAGTAGGGGTAGATTTTATATAGAAAACATTGTTTTCTGTAAAATGTTGGGAAAGGGGTCAAAAAGGCAGTTGTTTGTGAAAGTTGTTTTGAATTTAATGAATCTGCTAACTTCTGACATTTTTACCGAAGCCAGAAAAACAGGCGAAGGGTTACAAAAATAGCTCTAGTTACAGATTGGTAGACCCGATTTGAAATCCGACTTGTTGCTTGAAAAGCAGAAGAGTAGGGGTAGATTTTATATAGAAAACATTGTTTTCTGTCAAATGTTGGGAAAGGGGTCAAAACGGCAGTTGTTTGTGAAAGTTGTTTTGAATTTAATGAATCTGCTAACTTCTGACATTTTTACCGAAGCCAGAAAAACAGGCGAAGGGTTACAAAAATAGCTCTAGTTACAGATTGGTAGACCCGATTTGAAATCCGACTTGTTGCTTGAAAAGCAGAAGAGTAGGGGTAGATTTTATATAGAAAACATTGTTTTCTGTAAAATGTTGGGAAAGGGGTCAAAAAGGCAGTTGTTTGTGAAAGTTGTTTTGAATTTAATGAATCTGCTAACTTCTGACATTTTTACCGAAGCCAGAAAAACAGGCGAAGGGTTACAAAAATAGCTCTAGTTACAGATTGGTAGACCCGATTTGAAATCCGACTTGTTGCTTGAAAAGCAGAAGAGTAGGGGTAGATTTTATATAGAAACATTGTTTTCTGTAAAATGTTGGGAAAGGGGTCAAAACGGCAGTTGTTTGTGAAAGTTTAAAAAACACATGGTAGTGCAATTAATAAAACTGCTGTAACGTAAGTTCCATACTGAATAAACCTTCTCCGCATTTGACAAGCAGAGAAGTAGAGGGAAGTTTTAATCCAATATATTTTTGTCAAAATCTTTGGTTTAGTGGTCAAAATGATAGTTTTGAATTGAATGAATCTGCTAACTTCTGACATTTTTTACCGAAGCCAGAAAAACAGGCGAAGGGTTACAAAAATAGCTCTAGTTACAGATTGGTAGACCCGATTTGAAATCCGACTTGTTGCTTGAAAAGCAGAAGAGTAGGGGTAGATTTTATATAGAAAACATTGTTTTCTGTAAAATGTTGGGAAAGGGGTCAAAAAGGCAGTTGTTTGTGAAAGTTGTTTTGAATTTAATGAATCTGCTAACTTCTGACATTTTTACCGAAGCCAGAAAAACAGGCGAAGGGTTACAAAAATAGCTCTAGTTACAGATTGGTAGACCCGATTTGAAATCCGACTTGTTGCTTGAAAAGCAGAAGAGTAGGGGTAGATTTTATATAGAAAACATTGTTTTCTATAAAATGTTGGGAAAGGGGTCAAAAAGGCAGTTGTTTGTGAAAGTTGTTTTGAATTTAATGAATCTGCTAACTTCTGACATTTTTACCGAAGCCAGAAAAACAGGCGAAGGGTTACAAAAATAGCTCTAGTTACAGATTGGTAGACCCGATTTGAAATCCGACTTGTTGCTTGAAAAGCAGAAGAGTAGGGGTAGATTTTATATAGAAAACATTGTTTTCTGTCAAATGTTGGGAAAGGGGTCAAAACGGCAGTTGTTTGTGAAAGTTGTTTTGAATTTAATGAATCTGCTAACTTCTGACATTTTTACCGAAGCCAGAAAAACAGGCGAAGGGTTACAAAAATAGCTCTAGTTACAGATTGGTAGACCCGATTTGAAATCCGACTTGTTGCTTGAAAAGCAGAAGAGTAGGGGTAGATTTTATATAGAAAACATTGTTTTCTGTAAAATGTTGGGAAAGGGGTCAAAACGGCAGTTGTTTGTGAAAGTTTAAAAAACACATGGTAGTGCAATTAATAAAACTGCTGTAACGTAAGTTCCATACTGAATAAACCTTCTCCGCATTTGACAAGCAGAGAGAAGTTTTAATCCAATATATTTTTGTCAAAATCTTTGGTTTAGTGGTCAAAATGATAGTTTTGAATTGAATGAATCTGCTAACTTCTGACATTTTTTACCGAAGCCATAAAAACAGGCGAAGGGTTACAAAAATAGCTCTAGTTACAGATTGGTAGACCCGATTTGAAATCCGACTTGTTGCTTGAAAAGCAGAAGAGTAGGGGTAGATTTTATATAGAAAACATTGTTTTCTGTAAAATGTTGGGAAAGGGGTCAAAACGGCAGTTGTTTGTGAAAGTTTAAAAAACACATGGTAGTGCAATTAATAAAACTGCTGTAACGTAAGTTCCATACTGAATAAACCTTCTCCGCATTTGACAAGCAGAGAAGTAGAGGGAAGTTTTAATCCAATATATTTTTGTCAAAATCTTTGGTTTAGTGGTCAAAATGATAGTTTTGAATTGAATGAATCTGCTAACTTCTGACATTTTTTACCGAAGCCAGAAAAACAGGCGAAGGGTTACAAAAATAGCTCTAGTTACAGATTGGTAGACCCGATTTGAAATCCGACTTGTTGCTTGAAAAGCAGAAGAGTAGGGGTAGATTTTATATAGAAAACATTGTTTTCTGTAAAATGTTGGGAAAGGGGTCAAAAAGGCAGTTGTTTGTGAAAGTTGTTTTGAATTTAATGAATCTGCTAACTTCTGACATTTTTACCGAAGCCAGAAAAACAGGCGAAGGGTTACAAAAATAGCTCTAGTTACAGATTGGTAGACCCGATTTGAAATCCGACTTGTTGCTTGAAAAGCAGAAGAGTAGGGGTAGATTTTATATAGAAAACATTGTTTTCTATAAAATGTTGGGAAAGGGGTCAAAAAGGCAGTTGTTTGTGAAAGTTGTTTTGAATTTAATGAATCTGCTAACTTCTGACATTTTTACCGAAGCCAGAAAAACAGGCGAAGGGTTACAAAAATAGCTCTAGTTACAGATTGGTAGACCCGATTTGAAATCCGACTTGTTGCTTGAAAAGCAGAAGAGTAGGGGTAGATTTTATATAGAAAACATTGTTTTCTGTCAAATGTTGGGAAAGGGGTCAAAACGGCAGTTGTTTGTGAAAGTTGTTTTGAATTTAATGAATCTGCTAACTTCTGACATTTTTACCGAAGCCAGAAAAACAGGCGAAGGGTTACAAAAATAGCTCTAGTTACAGATTGGTAGACCCGATTTGAAATCCGACTTGTTGCTTGAAAAGCAGAAGAGTAGGGGTAGATTTTATATAGAAAACATTGTTTTCTGTAAAATGTTGGGAAAGGGGTCAAAACGGCAGTTGTTTGTGAAAGTTGTTTTGAATTTAATCAATCTGCTAACTTCTGACATTTTTACCGAAGCCAGAAAAACAGGCGAAGGGTTACAAAAATAGCTCTAGTTACAGATTGGTAGACCCGATTTGAAATCCGACTTGTTGCTTGAAAAGCAGAAGAGTAGGGGTAGATTTTATATAGAAAACATTGTTTTCTGTAAAATGTTGGGAAAGGGGTCAAAACGGCAGTTGTTTGTGAAAGTTTAAAAAACATATGGTAGTGCAATTAATAAAACTGCTGTAACGTAAGTTCCATACTGAATAAACCTTCTCCGCATTTGACAAGCAGAGAAGTAGAGGGAAGTTTTAATCCAATATATTTTTGTCAAAATCTTTGGTTTAGTGGTCAAAATGATAGTTTTGAATTGAATGAATCTGCTAACTTCTGACATTTTTTACCGAAGCCAGAAAAACAGGTGAAGGGTTACAAAAATAGCTCTAGTTACAGATTGGTAGACCCGATTTGAAATCCGACTTGTTGCTTGAAAAGCAGAAGAGTAGGGGTAGATTTTATATAGAAAACATTGTTTTCTGTAAAATGTTGGGAAAGGGGTCAAAAAGGCAGTTGTTTGTGAAAGTTGTTTTGAATTTAATGAATCTGCTAACTTCTGACATTTTTACCGAAGCCAGAAAAACAGGCGAAGGGTTACAAAAATAGCTCTAGTTACAGATTGGTAGACCCGATTTGAAATCCGACTTGTTGCTTGAAAAGCAGAAGAGTAGGGGTAGATTTTATATAGAAAACATTGTTTTCTGTCAAATGTTGGGAAAGGGGTCAAAACGGCAGTTGTTTGTGAAAGTTGTTTTGAATTTAATGAATCTGCTAACTTCTGACATTTTTACCGAAGCCAGAAAAACAGGCGAAGGGTTACAAAAATAGCTCTAGTTACAGATTGGTAGACCCGATTTGAAATCCGACTTGTTGCTTGAAAAGCAGAAGAGTAGGGGTAGATTTTATATAGAAAACATTGTTTTCTGTAAAATGTTGGGAAAGGGGTCAAAAAGGCAGTTGTTTGTGAAAGTTGTTTTGAATTTAATGAATCTGCTAACTTCTGACATTTTTACCGAAGCCAGAAAAACAGGCGAAGGGTTACAAAAATAGCTCTAGTTACAGATTGGTAGACCCGATTTGAAATCCGACTTGTTGCTTGAAAAGCAGAAGAGTAGGGGTAGATTTTATATAGAAACATTGTTTTCTGTAAAATGTTGGGAAAGGGGTCAAAACGGCAGTTGTT
This sequence comes from Salvelinus alpinus, assembly GCF_045679555.1. Lineage (NCBI taxonomy): Eukaryota > Metazoa > Chordata > Actinopteri > Salmoniformes > Salmonidae > Salvelinus > Salvelinus alpinus. The sequence goes on from NC_092098.1 coordinate 3,783,220, forward strand.
TGTGAAAGTTTAAAAAACACATGGTAGTGCAATTAATAAAACTGCTGTAACGTAAGTTCCATACTGAATAAACCTTCTCCGCATTTGACAAGCAGAGAAGTAGAGGGAAGTTTTAATCCAATATATTTTTGTCAAAATCTTTGGTTTAGTGGTCAAAATGATAGTTTTGAATTGAATGAATCTGCTAACTTCTGACATTTTTTACCGAAGCCAGAAAAACAGGCGAAGGGTTACAAAAATAGCTCTAGTTACAGATTGGTAGACCCGATTTGAAATCCGACTTGTTGCTTGAAAAGCAGAAGAGTAGGGGTAGATTTTATATAGAAAACATTGTTTTCTGTAAAATGTTGGGAAAGGGGTCAAAAAGGCAGTTGTTTGTGAAAGTTGTTTTGAATTTAATGAATCTGCTAACTTCTGACATTTTTACCGAAGCCAGAAAAACAGGCGAAGGGTTACAAAAATAGCTCTAGTTACAGATTGGTAGACCCGATTTGAAATCCGACTTGTTGCTTGAAAAGCAGAAGAGTAGGGGTAGATTTTATATAGAAAACATTGTTTTCTATAAAATGTTGGGAAAGGGGTCAAAAAGGCAGTTGTTTGTGAAAGTTGTTTTGAATTTAATGAATCTGCTAACTTCTGACATTTTTACCGAAGCCAGAAAAACAGGCGAAGGGTTACAAAAATAGCTCTAGTTACAGATTGGTAGACCCGATTTGAAATCCGACTTGTTGCTTGAAAAGCAGAAGAGTAGGGGTAGATTTTATATAGAAAACATTGTTTTCTGTCAAATGTTGGGAAAGGGGTCAAAACGGCAGTTGTTTGTGAAAGTTGTTTTGAATTTAATGAATCTGCTAACTTCTGACATTTTTACCGAAGCCAGAAAAACAGGCGAAGGGTTACAAAAATAGCTCTAGTTACAGATTGGTAGACCCGATTTGAAATCCGACTTGTTGCTTGAAAAGCAGAAGAGTAGGGGTAGATTTTATATAGAAAACATTGTTTTCTGTAAAATGTTGGGAAAGGGGTCAAAACGGCAGTTGTTTGTGAAAGTTTAAAAAACACATGGTAGTGCAATTAATAAAACTGCTGTAACGTAAGTTCCATACTGAATAAACCTTCTCCGCATTTGACAAGCAGAGAGAAGTTTTAATCCAATATATTTTTGTCAAAATCTTTGGTTTAGTGGTCAAAATGATAGTTTTGAATTGAATGAATCTGCTAACTTCTGACATTTTTTACCGAAGCCATAAAAACAGGCGAAGGGTTACAAAAATAGCTCTAGTTACAGATTGGTAGACCCGATTTGAAATCCGACTTGTTGCTTGAAAAGCAGAAGAGTAGGGGTAGATTTTATATAGAAAACATTGTTTTCTGTAAAATGTTGGGAAAGGGGTCAAAACGGCAGTTGTTTGTGAAAGTTTAAAAAACACATGGTAGTGCAATTAATAAAACTGCTGTAACGTAAGTTCCATACTGAATAAACCTTCTCCGCATTTGACAAGCAGAGAGAAGTTTTAATCCAATATATTTTTGTCAAAATCTTTGGTTTAGTGGTCAAAATGATAGTTTTGAATTGAATGAATCTGCTAACTTCTGACATTTTTTACCGAAGCCAGAAAAACAGGCGAAGGGTTACAAAAATAGCTCTAGTTACAGATTGGTAGACCCGATTTGAAATCCGACTTGTTGCTTGAAAAGCAGAAGAGTAGGGGTAGATTTTATATAGAAAACATTGTTTTCTGTCAAATGTTGGGAAAGGGGTCAAATCGGCAGTTGTTTGTGAAAGTTGTTTTGAATTGAATGAATCTGCTAACTACTGACATTTTTTACCGAAGCCAGAAAAACAGGCGAAGGGTTACAAAAATAGCTCTAGTTACAGATTGGTAGACCCGATTTGAAATCCGACTTGTTGCTTGAAAAGCAGAAGAGTAGGGGTAGATTTTATATAGAAAACATTGTTTTCTGTAAAATGTTGGGAAAGGGGTCAAAACGGCAGTTGTTTGTGAAAGTTGTTTTGAATTTAATGAATCTGCTAACTTCTGACATTTTTACCGAAGCCAGAAAAACAGGCGAAGGGTTACAAAAATAGCTCTAGTTACAGATTGGTAGACCCGATTTGAAATCCGACTTGTTGCTTGAAAAGCAGAAGAGTAGGGGTAGATTTTATATAGAAAACATTGTTTTCTGTAAAATGTTGGGAAAGGGGTCAAAACGGCAGTTGTTTGTGAAAGTTGTTTTGAATTTAATGAATCTGCTAACTTCTGACATTTTTACCGAAGCCAGAAAAACAGGCGAAGGGTTACAAAAATAGCTCTAGTTACAGATTGGTAGACCCGATTTGAAATCCGACTTGTTGCTTGAAAAGCAGAAGAGTAGGGGTAGATTTTATATAGAAAACATTGTTTTCTGTAAAATGTTGGGAAAGGGGTCAAAACGGCAGTTGTTTGTGAAAGTTTAAAAAACATATGGTAGTGCAATTAATAAAACTGCTGTAACGTAAGTTCCATACTGAATAAACCTTCTCCGCATTTGACAAGCAGAGAAGTAGAGGGAAGTTTTAATCCAATATATTTTTGTCAAAATCTTTGGTTTAGTGGTCAAAATGATAGTTTTGAATTGAATGAATCTGCTAACTTGACATTTTTTACCGAAGCCAGAAAAACAGGTGAAGGGTTACAAAAATAGCTCTAGTTACAGATTGGTAGACCCGATTTGAAATCCGACTTGTTGCTTGAAAAGCAGAAGAGTAGGGGTAGATTTTATATAGAAAACATTGTTTTCTGTAAAATGTTGGGAAAGGGGTCAAAACGGCAGTTGTTTGTGAAAGTTGTTTTGAATTTAATCAATCTGCTAACTTCTGACATTTTTACCGAAGCCAGAAAAACAGGCGAAGGGTTACAAAAATAGCTCTAGTTACAGATTGGTAGACCCGATTTGAAATCCGACTTGTTGCTTGAAAAGCAGAAGAGTAGGGGTAGATTTTATATAGAAAACATTGTTTTCTGTAAAATGTTGGGAAAGGGGTCAAAACGGCAGTTGTTTGTGAAAGTTTAAAAAACATATGGTAGTGCAATTAATAAAACTGCTGTAACGTAAGTTCCATACTGAATAAACCTTCTCCGCATTTGACAAGCAGAGAAGTAGAGGGAAGTTTTAATCCAATATATTTTTGTCAAAATCTTTGGTTTAGTGGTCAAAATGATAGTTTTGAATTGAATGAATCTGCTAACTTCTGACATTTTTTACCGAAGCCAGAAAAACAGGCGAAGGGTTACAAAAATAGCTCTAGTTACAGATTGGTAGACCCGATTTGAAATCCGACTTGTTGCTTGAAAAGCAGAAGAGTAGGGGTAGATTTTATATAGAAAACATTGTTTTCTGTAAAATGTTGGGAAAGGGGTCAAAAAGGCAGTTGTTTGTGAAAGTTGTTTTGAATTTAATGAATCTGCTAACTTCTGACATTTTTACCGAAGCCAGAAAAACAGGCGAAGGGTTACAAAAATAGCTCTAGTTACAGATTGGTAGACCCGATTTGAAATCCGACTTGTTGCTTGAAAAGCAGAAGAGTAGGGGTAGATTTTATATAGAAAACATTGTTTTCTATAAAATGTTGGGAAAGGGGTCAAAAAGGCAGTTGTTTGTGAAAGTTGTTTTGAATTTAATGAATCTGCTAACTTCTGACATTTTTACCGAAGCCAGAAAAACAGGCGAAGGGTTACAAAAATAGCTCTAGTTACAGATTGGTAGACCCGATTTGAAATCCGACTTGTTGCTTGAAAAGCAGAAGAGTAGGGGTAGATTTTATATAGAAAACATTGTTTTCTGTCAAATGTTGGGAAAGGGGTCAAAACGGCAGTTGTTTGTGAAAGTTGTTTTGAATTTAATGAATCTGCTAACTTCTGACATTTTTACCGAAGCCAGAAAAACAGGCGAAGGGTTACAAAAATAGCTCTAGTTACAGATTGGTAGACCCGATTTGAAATCCGACTTGTTGCTTGAAAAGCAGAAGAGTAGGGGTAGATTTTATATAGAAAACATTGTTTTCTGTAAAATGTTGGGAAAGGGGTCAAAACGGCAGTTGTTTGTGAAAGTTGTTTTGAATTTAATGAATCTGCTAACTTCTGACATTTTTACCGAAGCCAGAAAAACAGGCGAAGGGTTACAAAAATAGCTCTAGTTACAGATTGGTAGACCCGATTTGAAATCCGACTTGTTGCTTGAAAAGCAGAAGAGTAGGGGTAGATTTTATATAGAAAACATTGTTTTCTGTAAAATGTTGGGAAAGGGGTCAAAACGGCAGTTGTTTGTGAAAGTTTAAAAAACATATGGTAGTGCAATTAATAAAACTGCTGTAACGTAAGTTCCATACTGAATAAACCTTCTCCGCATTTGACAAGCAGAGAAGTAGAGGGAAGTTTTAATCCAATATATTTTTGTCAAAATCTTTGGTTTAGTGGTCAAAATGATAGTTTTGAATTGAATGAATCTGCTAACTTCTGACATTTTTTACCGAAGCCAGAAAAACAGGTGAAGGGTTACAAAAATAGCTCTAGTTACAGATTGGTAGACCCGATTTGAAATCCGACTTGTTGCTTGAAAAGCAGAAGAGTAGGGGTAGATTTTATATAGAAAACATTGTTTTCTGTAAAATGTTGGGAAAGGGGTCAAAACGGCAGTTGTTTGTGAAAGTTGTTTTGAATTTAATCAATCTGCTAACTTCTGACATTTTTACCGAAGCCAGAAAAACAGGCGAAGGGTTACAAAAATAGCTCTAGTTACAGATTGGTAGACCCGATTTGAAATCCGACTTGTTGCTTGAAAAGCAGAAGAGTAGGGGTAGATTTTATATAGAAAACATTGTTTTCTGTAAAATGTTGGGAAAGGGGTCAAAACGGCAGTTGTTTGTGAAAGTTTAAAAAACATATGGTAGTGCAATTAATAAAACTGCTGTAACGTAAGTTCCATACTGAATAAACCTTCTCCGCATTTGACAAGCAGAGAAGTAGAGGGAAGTTTTAATCCAATATATTTTTGTCAAAATCTTTGGTTTAGTGGTCAAAATGATAGTTTTGAATTGAATGAATCTGCTAACTTCTGACATTTTTTACCGAAGCCAGAAAAACAGGCGAAGGGTTACAAAAATAGCTCTAGTTACAGATTGGTAGACCCGATTTGAAATCCGACTTGTTGCTTGAAAAGCAGAAGAGTAGGGGTAGATTTTATATAGAAAACATTGTTTTCTGTCAAATGTTGGGAAAGGGGTCAAATCGGCAGTTGTTTGTGAAAGTTGTTTTGAATTGAATGAATCTGCTAACTACTGACATTTTTTACCGAAGCCAGAAAAACAGGCGAAGGGTTACAAAAATAGCTCTAGTTACAGATTGGTAGACCCGATTTGAAATCCGACTTGTTGCTTGAAAAGCAGAAGAGTAGGGGTAGATTTTATATAGAAAACATTGTTTTCTGTAAAATGTTGGGAAAGGGGTCAAAACGGCAGTTGTTTGTGAAAGTTGTTTTGAATTTAATGAATCTGCTAACTTCTGACATTTTTTACCGAAGCCAGAAAAACAGGCGAAGGGTTACAAAAATAGCTCTAGTTACAGATTGGTAGACCCGATTTGAAATCCGACTTGTTGCTTGAAAAGCAGAAGAGTAGGGGTAGATTTTATATAGAAAACATTGTTTTCTGTCAAATGTTGGGAAAGGGGTCAAAACGGCAGTTGTTTGTGAAAGTTGTTTTGAATTTAATGAATCTGCTAACTTCTGACATTTTTACCGAAGCCAGAAAAACAGGCGAAGGGTTACAAAAATAGCTCTAGTTACAGATTGGTAGACCCGATTTGAAATCCGACTTGTTGCTTGAAAAGCAGAAGAGTAGGGGTAGATTTTATATAGAAAACATTGTTTTCTGTAAAATGTTGGGAAAGGGGTCAAAACGGCAGTTGTTTGTGAAAGTTTAAAAAACATATGGTAGTGCAATTAATAAAACTGCTGTAACGTAAGTTCCATACTGAATAAACCTTCTCCGCATTTGACAAGCAGAGAAGTAGAGGGAAGTTTTAATCCAATATATTTTTGTCAAAATCTTTGGTTTAGTGGTCAAAATGATAGTTTTGAATTGAATGAATCTGCTAACTTCTGACATTTTTTACCGAAGCCAGAAAAACAGGTGAAGGGTTACAAAAATAGCTCTAGTTACAGATTGGTAGACCCGATTTGAAATCCGACTTGTTGCTTGAAAAGCAGAAGAGTAGGGGTAGATTTTATATAGAAAACATTGTTTTCTGTAAAATGTTGGGAAAGGGGTCAAAAAGGCAGTTGTTTGTGAAAGTTGTTTTGAATTTAATCAATCTGCTAACTTCTGACATTTTTACCGAAGCCAGAAAAACAGGCGAAGGGTTACAAAAATAGCTCTAGTTACAGATTGGTAGACCCGATTTGAAATCCGACTTGTTGCTTGAAAAGCAGAAGAGTAGGGGTAGATTTTATATAGAAAACATTGTTTTCTAGAAAATGTTGGGAAAGGGGTCAAAAAGGCAGTTGTTTGTGAAAGTTGTTTTGAATTTAATGAATCTGCTAACTTCTGACATTTTTACCGAAGCCAGAAAAACAGGCGAAGGGTTACAAAAATAGCTCTAGTTACAGATTGGTAGACCCGATTTGAAATCCGACTTGTTGCTTGAAAAGCAGAAGAGTAGGGGTAGATTTTATATAGAAAACATTGTTTTCTGTCAAATGTTGGGAAAGGGGTCAAAACGGCAGTTGTTTGTGAAAGTTGTTTTGAATTTAATGAATCTGCTAACTTCTGACATTTTTACCGAAGCCAGAAAAACAGGCGAAGGGTTACAAAAATAGCTCTAGTTACAGATTGGTAGACCCGATTTGAAATCCGACTTGTTGCTTGAAAAGCAGAAGAGTAGGGGTAGATTTTATATAGAAAACATTGTTTTCTGTAAAATGTTGGGAAAGGGGTCAAAACGGCAGTTGTTTGTGAAAGTTTAAAAAACACATGGTAGTGCAATTAATAAAACTGCTGTAACGTAAGTTCCATACTGAATAAACCTTCTCCGCATTTGACAAGCAGAGAGAAGTTTTAATCCAATATATTTTTGTCAAAATCTTTGGTTTAGTGGTCAAAATGATAGTTTTGAATTGAATGAATCTGCTAACTTCTGACATTTTTTACCGAAGCCAGAAAAACAGGTGAAGGGTTACAAAAATAGCTCTAGTTACAGATTGGTAGACCCGATTTGAAATCCGACTTGTTGCTTGAAAAGCAGAAGAGTAGGGGTAGATTTTATATAGAAAACATTGTTTTCTGTAAAATGTTGGGAAAGGGGTCAAAAAGGCAGTTGTTTGTGAAAGTTGTTTTGAATTTAATCAATCTGCTAACTTCTGACATTTTTACCGAAGCCAGAAAAACAGGCGAAGGGTTACAAAAATAGCTCTAGTTACAGATTGGTAGACCCGATTTGAAATCCGACTTGTTGCTTGAAAAGCAGAAGAGTAGGGGTAGATTTTATATAGAAAACATTGTTTTCTATAAAATGTTGGGAAAGGGGTCAAAAAGGCAGTTGTTTGTGAAAGTTGTTTTGAATTTAATGAATCTGCTAACTTCTGACATTTTTACCGAAGCCAGAAAAACAGGCGAAGGGTTACAAAAATAGCTCTAGTTACAGATTGGTAGACCCGATTTGAAATCCGACTTGTTGCTTGAAAAGCAGAAGAGTAGGGGTAGATTTTATATAGAAAACATTGTTTTCTGTCAAATGTTGGGAAAGGGGTCAAAACGGCAGTTGTTTGTGAAAGTTGTTTTGAATTTAATGAATCTGCTAACTTCTGACATTTTTACCGAAGCCAGAAAAACAGGCGAAGGGTTACAAAAATAGCTCTAGTTACAGATTGGTAGACCCGATTTGAAATCCGACTTGTTGCTTGAAAAGCAGAAGAGTAGGGGTAGATTTTATATAGAAAACATTGTTTTCTGTAAAATGTTGGGAAAGGGGTCAAAACGGCAGTTGTTTGTGAAAGTTTAAAAAACACATGGTAGTGCAATTAATAAAACTGCTGTAACGTAAGTTCCATACTGAATAAACCTTCTCCGCATTTGACAAGCAGAGAGAAGTTTTAATCCAATATATTTTTGTCAAAATCTTTGGTTTAGTGGTCAAAATGATAGTTTTGAATTGAATGAATCTGCTAACTTCTGACATTTTTTACCGAAGCCATAAAAACAGGCGAAGGGTTACAAAAATAGCTCTAGTTACAGATTGGTAGACCCGATTTGAAATCCGACTTGTTGCTTGAAAAGCAGAAGAGTAGGGGTAGATTTTATATAGAAAACATTGTTTTCTGTAAAATGTTGGGAAAGGGGTCAAAACGGCAGTTGTTTGTGAAAGTTTAAAAAACACATGGTAGTGCAATTAATAAAACTGCTGTAACGTAAGTTCCATACTGAATAAACCTTCTCCGCATTTGACAAGCAGAGAAGTAGAGGGAAGTTTTAATCCAATATATTTTTGTCAAAATCTTTGGTTTAGTGGTCAAAATGATAGTTTTGAATTGAATGAATCTGCTAACTTCTGACATTTTTTACCGAAGCCAGAAAAACAGGCGAAGGGTTACAAAAATAGCTCTAGTTACAGATTGGTAGACCCGATTTGAAATCCGACTTGTTGCTTGAAAAGCAGAAGAGTAGGGGTAGATTTTATATAGAAAACATTGTTTTCTGTAAAATGTTGGGAAAGGGGTCAAAAAGGCAGTTGTTTGTGAAAGTTGTTTTGAATTTAATGAATCTGCTAACTTCTGACATTTTTACCGAAGCCAGAAAAACAGGCGAAGGGTTACAAAAATAGCTCTAGTTACAGATTGGTAGACCCGATTTGAAATCCGACTTGTTGCTTGAAAAGCAGAAGAGTAGGGGTAGATTTTATATAGAAAACATTGTTTTCTATAAAATGTTGGGAAAGGGGTCAAAAAGGCAGTTGTTTGTGAAAGTTGTTTTGAATTTAATGAATCTGCTAACTTCTGACATTTTTACCGAAGCCAGAAAAACAGGCGAAGGGTTACAAAAATAGCTCTAGTTACAGATTGGTAGACCCGATTTGAAATCCGACTTGTTGCTTGAAAAGCAGAAGAGTAGGGGTAGATTTTATATAGAAAACATTGTTTTCTGTCAAATGTTGGGAAAGGGGTCAAAAAGGCAGTTGTTTGTGAAAGTTGTTTTGAATTTAATCAATCTGCTAACTTCTGACATTTTTACCGAAGCCAGAAAAACAGGCGAAGGGTTACAAAAATAGCTCTAGTTACAGATTGGTAGACCCGATTTGAAATCCGACTTGTTGCTTGAAAAGCAGAAGAGTAGGGGTAGATTTTATATAGAAAACATTGTTTTCTATAAAATGTTGGGAAAGGGGTCAAAACGGCAGTTGTTTGTGAAAGTTGTTTTGAATTTAATGAATCTGCTAACTTCTGACATTTTTTACCGAAGCCAGAAAAACAGGCGAAGGGTTACAAAAATAGCTCTAGTTACAGATTGGTAGACCCGATTTGAAATCCGACTTGTTGCTTGAAAAGCAGAAGAGTAGGGGTAGATTTTATATAGAAAACATTGTTTTCTGTCAAATGTTGGGAAAGGGGTCAAAACGGCAGTTGTTTGTGAAAGTTGTTTTGAATTTAATGAATCTGCTAACTTCTGACATTTTTACCGAAGCCAGAAAAACAGGCGAAGGGTTACAAAAATAGCTCTAGTTACAGATTGGTAGACCCGATTTGAAATCCGACTTGTTGCTTGAAAAGCAGAAGAGTAGGGGTAGATTTTATATAGAAAACATTGTTTTCTGTAAAATGTTGGGAAAGGGGTCAAAACGGCAGTTGTTTGTGAAAGTTTAAAAAACACATGGTAGTGCAATTAATAAAACTGCTGTAACGTAAGTTCCATACTGAATAAACCTTCTCCGCATTTGACAAGCAGAGAAGTAGAGGGAAGTTTTAATCCAATATATTTTTGTCAAAATCTTTGGTTTAGTGGTCAAAATGATAGTTTTGAATTGAATGAATCTGCTAACTTCTGACATTTTTTACCGAAGCCAGAAAAACAGGCGAAGGGTTACAAAAATAGCTCTAGTTACAGATTGGTAGACCCGATTTGAAATCCGACTTGTTGCTTGAAAAGCAGAAGAGTAGGGGTAGATTTTATATAGAAAACATTGTTTTCTGTAAAATGTTGGGAAAGGGGTCAAAAAGGCAGTTGTTTGTGAAAGTTGTTTTGAATTTAATGAATCTGCTAACTTCTGACATTTTTACCGAAGCCAGAAAAACAGGCGAAGGGTTACAAAAATAGCTCTAGTTACAGATTGGTAGACCCGATTTGAAATCCGACTTGTTGCTTGAAAAGCAGAAGAGTAGGGGTAGATTTTATATAGAAAACATTGTTTTCTATAAAATGTTGGGAAAGGGGTCAAAAAGGCAGTTGTTTGTGAAAGTTGTTTTGAATTTAATGAATCTGCTAACTTCTGACATTTTTACCGAAGCCAGAAAAACAGGCGAAGGGTTACAAAAATAGCTCTAGTTACAGATTGGTAGACCCGATTTGAAATCCGACTTGTTGCTTGAAAAGCAGAAGAGTAGGGGTAGATTTTATATAGAAAACATTGTTTTCTGTCAAATGTTGGGAAAGGGGTCAAAACGGCAGTTGTTTGTGAAAGTTGTTTTGAATTTAATGAATCTGCTAACTTCTGACATTTTTACCGAAGCCAGAAAAACAGGCGAAGGGTTACAAAAATAGCTCTAGTTACAGATTGGTAGACCCGATTTGAAATCCGACTTGTTGCTTGAAAAGCAGAAGAGTAGGGGTAGATTTTATATAGAAAACATTGTTTTCTGTAAAATGTTGGGAAAGGGGTCAAAACGGCAGTTGTTTGTGAAAGTTTAAAAAACACATGGTAGTGCAATTAATAAAACTGCTGTAACGTAAGTTCCATACTGAATAAACCTTCTCCGCATTTGACAAGCAGAGAGAAGTTTTAATCCAATATATTTTTGTCAAACTCTTTGGTTTAGTGGTCAAAATGATAGTTGTTTTGAATTTAATGAATCTGCTAACTTCTGACATTTTTTACCGAAGCCAGAAAAACAGGCGAAGGGTTACAAAAATAGCTCTAGTTACAGATTGGTAGACCCGATTTGAAATCCGACTTGTTGCTTGAAAAGCAGAAGAGTAGGGGTAGATTTTATATAGAAAACATTGTTTTCTGTAAAATGTTGGGAAAGGGGTCAAAACGGCAGTTGTTTGTGAAAGTTTAAAAAACATATGGTAGTGCAATTAATAAAACTGCTGTAACGTAAGTTCCATACTGAATAAACCTTCTCCGCATTTGACAAGCAGAGAAGTAGAGGGAAGTTTTAATCCAATATATTTTTGTCAAAATCTTTGGTTTAGTGGTCAAAATGATAGTTTTGAATTGAATGAATCTGCTAACTTCTGACATTTTTTACCGAAGCCAGAAAAACAGGTGAAGGGTTACAAAAATAGCTCTAGTTACAGATTGGTAGACCCGATTTGAAATCCGACTTGTTGCTTGAAAAGCAGAAGAGTAGGGGTAGATTTTATATAGAAAACATTGTTTTCTGTAAAATGTTGGGAAAGGGGTCAAAAAGGCAGTTGTTTGTGAAAGTTGTTTTGAATTTAATCAATCTGCTAACTTCTGACATTTTTACCGAAGCCAGAAAAACAGGCGAAGGGTTACAAAAATAGCTCTAGTTACAGATTGGTAGACCCGATTTGAAATCCGACTTGTTGCTTGAAAAGCAGAAGAGTAGGGGTAGATTTTATATAGAAAACATTGTTTTCTATAAAATGTTGGGAAAGGGGTCAAAAAGGCAGTTGTTTGTGAAAGTTGTTTTGAATTTAATGAATCTGCTAACTTCTGACATTTTTACCGAAGCCAGAAAAACAGGCGAAGGGTTACAAAAATAGCTCTAGTTACAGATTGGTAGACCCGATTTGAAATCCGACTTGTTGCTTGAAAAGCAGAAGAGTAGGGGTAGATTTTATATAGAAAACATTGTTTTCTGTAAAATGTTGGGAAAGGGGTCAAAACGGCAGTTGTTTGTGAAAGTTTAAAAAACACATGGTAGTGCAATTAATAAAACTGCTGTAACGTAAGTTCCATACTGAATAAACCTTCTCCGCATTTGACAAGCAGAGAAGTAGAGGGAAGTTTTAATCCAATATATTTTTGTCAAAATCTTTGGTTTAGTGGTCAAAATGATAGTTTTGAATTGAATGAATCTGCTAACTTCTGACATTTTTTACCGAAGCCAGAAAAACAGGCGAAGGGTTACAAAAATAGCTCTAGTTACAGATTGGTAGACCCGATTTGAAATCCGACTTGTTGCTTGAAAAGCAGAAGAGTAGGGGTAGATTTTATATAGAAAACATTGTTTTCTGTAAAATGTTGGGAAAGGGGTCAAAAAGGCAGTTGTTTGTGAAAGTTGTTTTGAATTTAATGAATCTGCTAACTTCTGACATTTTTACCGAAGCCAGAAAAACAGGCGAAGGGTTACAAAAATAGCTCTAGTTACAGATTGGTAGACCCGATTTGAAATCCGACTTGTTGCTTGAAAAGCAGAAGAGTAGGGGTAGATTTTATATAGAAAACATTGTTTTCTATAAAATGTTGGGAAAGGGGTCAAAAAGGCAGTTGTTTGTGAAAGTTGTTTTGAATTTAATGAATCTGCTAACTTCTGACATTTTTACCGAAGCCAGAAAAACAGGCGAAGGGTTACAAAAATAGCTCTAGTTACAGATTGGTAGACCCGATTTGAAATCCGACTTGTTGCTTGAAAAGCAGAAGAGTAGGGGTAGATTTTATATAGAAAACATTGTTTTCTGTCAAATGTTGGGAAAGGGGTCAAAACGGCAGTTGTTTGTGAAAGTTGTTTTGAATTTAATGAATCTGCTAACTTCTGACATTTTTACCGAAGCCAGAAAAACAGGCGAAGGGTTACAAAAATAGCTCTAGTTACAGATTGGTAGACCCGATTTGAAATCCGACTTGTTGCTTGAAAAGCAGAAGAGTAGGGGTAGATTTTATATAGAAAACATTGTTTTCTGTAAAATGTTGGGAAAGGGGTCAAAACGGCAGTTGTTTGTGAAAGTTTAAAAAACACATGGTAGTGCAATTAATAAAACTGCTGTAACGTAAGTTCCATACTGAATAAACCTTCTCCGCATTTGACAAGCAGAGAGAAGTTTTAATCCAATATATTTTTGTCAAAATCTTTGGTTTAGTGGTCAAAATGATAGTTTTGAATTGAATGAATCTGCTAACTTCTGACATTTTTTACCGAAGCCAGAAAAACAGGCGAAGGGTTACAAAAATAGCTCTAGTTACAGATTGGTAGACCCGATTTGAAATCCGACTTGTTGCTTGAAAAGCAGAAGAGTAGGGGTAGATTTTATATAGAAAACATTGTTTTCTGTCAAATGTTGGGAAAGGGGTCAAATCGGCAGTTGTTTGTGAAAGTTGTTTTGAATTGAATGAATCTGCTAACTACTGACATTTTTTACCGAAGCCAGAAAAACAGGCGAAGGGTTACAAAAATAGCTCTAGTTACAGATTGGTAGACCCGATTTGAAATCCGACTTGTTGCTTGAAAAGCAGAAGAGTAGGGGTAGATTTTATATAGAAAACATTGTTTTCTGTAAAATGTTGGGAAAGGGGTCAAAACGGCAGTTGTTTGTGAAAGTTGTTTTGAATTTAATGAATCTGCTAACTTCTGACATTTTTACCGAAGCCAGAAAAACAGGCGAAGGGTTACAAAAATAGCTCTAGTTACAGATTGGTAGACCCGATTTGAAATCCGACTTGTTGCTTGAAAAGCAGAAGAGTAGGGGTAGATTTTATATAGAAAACATTGTTTTCTGTAAAATGTTGGGAAAGGGGTCAAAACGGCAGTTGTTTGTGAAAGTTGTTTTGAATTTAATGAATCTGCTAACTTCTGACATTTTTACCGAAGCCAGAAAAACAGGCGAAGGGTTACAAAAATAGCTCTAGTTACAGATTGGTAGACCCGATTTGAAATCCGACTTGTTGCTTGAAAAGCAGAAGAGTAGGGGTAGATTTTATATAGAAAACATTGTTTTCTGTAAAATGTTGGGAAAGGGGTCAAAACGGCAGTTGTTTGTGAAAGTTTAAAAAACACATGGTAGTGCAATTAATAAAACTGCTGTAACGTAAGTTCCATACTGAATAAACCTTCTCCGCATTTGACAAGCAGAGAAGTAGAGGGAAGTTTTAATCCAATATATTTTTGTCAAACTCTTTGGTTTAGTGGTCAAAATGATAGTTGTTTTGAATTTAATGAATCTGCTAACTTCTGACATTTTTTACCGAAGCCATAAAAACAGGCGAAGGGTTACAAAAATAGCTCTAGTTACAGATTGGTAGACCCGATTTGAAATCCGACTTGTTGCTTGAAAAGCAGAAGAGTAGGGGTAGATTTTATATAGAAAACATTGTTTTCTGTAAAATGTTGGGAAAGGGGTCAAAAAGGCAGTTGTTTGTGAAAGTTGTTTTGAATTTAATCAATCTGCTAACTTCTGACATTTTTACCGAAGCCAGAAAAACAGGCGAAGGGTTACAAAAATAGCTCTAGTTACAGATTGGTAGACCCGATTTGAAATCCGACTTGTTGCTTGAAAAGCAGAAGAGTAGGGGTAGATTTTATATAGAAAACATTGTTTTCTAGAAAATGTTGGGAAAGGGGTCAAAAAGGCAGTTGTTTGTGAAAGTTGTTTTGAATTTAATGAATCTGCTAACTTCTGACATTTTTACCGAAGCCAGAAAAACAGGCGAAGGGTTACAAAAATAGCTCTAGTTACAGATTGGTAGACCCGATTTGAAATCCGACTTGTTGCTTGAAAAGCAGAAGAGTAGGGGTAGATTTTATATAGAAAACATTGTTTTCTGTCAAATGTTGGGAAAGGGGTCAAAACGGCAGTTGTTTGTGAAAGTTGTTTTGAATTTAATGAATCTGCTAACTTCTGACATTTTTACCGAAGCCAGAAAAACAGGCGAAGGGTTACAAAAATAGCTCTAGTTACAGATTGGTAGACCCGATTTGAAATCCGACTTGTTGCTTGAAAAGCAGAAGAGTAGGGGTAGATTTTATATAGAAAACATTGTTTTCTGTAAAATGTTGGGAAAGGGGTCAAAACGGCAGTTGTTTGTGAAAGTTTAAAAAACACATGGTAGTGCAATTAATAAAACTGCTGTAACGTAAGTTCCATACTGAATAAACCTTCTCCGCATTTGACAAGCAGAGAGAAGTTTTAATCCAATATATTTTTGTCAAAATCTTTGGTTTAGTGGTCAAAATGATAGTTTTGAATTGAATGAATCTGCTAACTTCTGACATTTTTTACCGAAGCCAGAAAAACAGGCGAAGGGTTACAAAAATAGCTCTAGTTACAGATTGGTAGACCCGATTTGAAATCCGACTTGTTGCTTGAAAAGCAGAAGAGTAGGGGTAGATTTTATATAGAAAACATTGTTTTCTGTCAAATGTTGGGAAAGGGGTCAAATCGGCAGTTGTTTGTGAAAGTTGTTTTGAATTGAATGAATCTGCTAACTACTGACATTTTTTACCGAAGCCAGAAAAACAGGCGAAGGGTTACAAAAATAGCTCTAGTTACAGATTGGTAGACCCGATTTGAAATCCGACTTGTTGCTTGAAAAGCAGAAGAGTAGGGGTAGATTTTATATAGAAAACATTGTTTTCTGTAAAATGTTGGGAAAGGGGTCAAAACGGCAGTTGTTTGTGAAAGTTGTTTTGAATTTAATGAATCTGCTAACTTCTGACATTTTTTACCGAAGCCAGAAAAACAGGCGAAGGGTTACAAAAATAGCTCTAGTTACAGATTGGTAGACCCGATTTGAAATCCGACTTGTTGCTTGAAAAGCAGAAGAGTAGGGGTAGATTTTATATAGAAAACATTGTTTTCTGTAAAATGTTGGGAAAGGGGTCAAAACGGCAGTTGTTTGTGAAAGTTGTTTTGAATTTAATGAATCTGCTAACTTCTGACATTTTTTACCGAAGCCAGAAAAACAGGCGAAGGGTTACAAAAATAGCTCTAGTTACAGACTGGTAGACCCGATTTGAAATCCGACTTGTTGCTTGAAAAGCAGAAGAGTAGGGGTAGATTTTATATAGAAAACATTGTTTTCTGTAAAATGTTGGGAAAGGGGTCAAAACGGCAGTTGTTTGTGAAAGTTTAAAAAACACATGGTAGTGCAATTAATAAAACTGCTGTAACGTAAGTTCCATACTGAATAAACCTTCTCCGCATTTGACAAGCAGAGAAGTAGAGGGAAGTTTTAATCCAATATATTTTTGTCAAACTCTTTGGTTTAGTGGTCAAAATGATAGTTGTTTTGAATTTAATGAATCTGCTAACTTCTGACATTTTTTACCGAAGCCAGAAAAACAGGCGAAGGGTTACAAAAATAGCTCTAGTTACAGATTGGTAGACCCGATTTGAAATCCGACTTGTTGCTTGAAAAGCAGAAGAGTAGGGGTAGATTTTATATAGAAAACATTGTTTTCTATAAAATGTTGGGAAAGGGGTCAAAAAGGCAGTTGTTTGTGAAAGTTGTTTTGAATTTAATGAATCTGCTAACTTCTGACATTTTTTACCGAAGCCAGAAAAACAGGCGAAGGGTTACAAAAATAGCTCTAGTTACAGATTGGTAGCCCCGATTTGAAATCCGACTTGTTGCTTGAAAAGCAGAAGAGTAGGGGTAGATTTTATATAGAAAACATTGTTTTCTGTAAAATGTTGGGAAAGGGGTCAAAACGGCAGTTGTTTGTGAAAGTTGTTTTGAATTTAATGAATCTGCTAACTTCTGACATTTTTACCGAAGCCAGAAAAACAGGCGAAGGGTTACAAAAATAGCTCTAGTTACAGATTGGTAGACCCGATTTGAAATCCGACTTGTTGCTTGAAAAGCAGAAGAGTAGGGGTAGATTTTATATAGAAAACATTGTTTTCTGTAAAATGTTGGGAAAGGGGTCAAAACGGCAGTTGTTTGTGAAAGTTTAAAAAACACATGGTAGTGCAATTAATAAAACTGCTGTAACGTAAGTTCCATACTGAATAAACCTTCTCCGCATTTGACAAGCAGAGAGAAGTTTTAATCCAATATATTTTTGTCAAAATCTTTGGTTTAGTGGTCAAAATGATAGTTTTGAATTGAATGAATCTGCTAACTTCTGACATTTTTTACCGAAGCCATAAAAACAGGCGAAGGGTTACAAAAATAGCTCTAGTTACAGATTGGTAGACCCGATTTGAAATCCGACTTGTTGCTTGAAAAGCAGAAGAGTAGGGGTAGATTTTATATAGAAAACATTGTTTTCTGTAAAATGTTGGGAAAGGGGTCAAAACGGCAGTTGTTTGTGAAAGTTTAAAAAACACATGGTAGTGCAATTAATAAAACTGCTGTAACGTAAGTTCCATACTGAATAAACCTTCTCCGCATTTGACAAGCAGAGAGAAGTTTTAATCCAATATATTTTTGTCAAAATCTTTGGTTTAGTGGTCAAAATGATAGTTTTGAATTGAATGAATCTGCTAACTTCTGACATTTTTTACCGAAGCCAGAAAAACAGGCGAAGGGTTACAAAAATAGCTCTAGTTACAGATTGGTAGACCCGATTTGAAATCCGACTTGTTGCTTGAAAAGCAGAAGAGTAGGGGTAGATTTTATATAGAAAACATTGTTTTCTGTCAAATGTTGGGAAAGGGGTCAAATCGGCAGTTGTTTGTGAAAGTTGTTTTGAATTGAATGAATCTGCTAACTACTGACATTTTTTACCGAAGCCAGAAAAACAGGCGAAGGGTTACAAAAATAGCTCTAGTTACAGATTGGTAGACCCGATTTGAAATCCGACTTGTTGCTTGAAAAGCAGAAGAGTAGGGGTAGATTTTATATAGAAAACATTGTTTTCTGTAAAATGTTGGGAAAGGGGTCAAAACGGCAGTTGTTTGTGAAAGTTGTTTTGAATTTAATGAATCTGCTAACTTCTGACATTTTTACCGAAGCCAGAAAAACAGGCGAAGGGTTACAAAAATAGCTCTAGTTACAGATTGGTAGACCCGATTTGAAATCCGACTTGTTGCTTGAAAAGCAGAAGAGTAGGGGTAGATTTTATATAGAAAACATTGTTTTCTGTAAAATGTTGGGAAAGGGGTCAAAACGGCAGTTGTTTGTGAAAGTTGTTTTGAATTTAATGAATCTGCTAACTTCTGACATTTTTACCGAAGCCAGAAAAACAGGCGAAGGGTTACAAAAATAGCTCTAGTTACAGATTGGTAGACCCGATTTGAAATCCGACTTGTTGCTTGAAAAGCAGAAGAGTAGGGGTAGATTTTATATAGAAAACATTGTTTTCTGTAAAATGTTGGGAAAGGGGTCAAAACGGCAGTTGTTTGTGAAAGTTTAAAAAACATATGGTAGTGCAATTAATAAAACTGCTGTAACGTAAGTTCCATACTGAATAAACCTTCTCCGCATTTGACAAGCAGAGAAGTAGAGGGAAGTTTTAATCCAATATATTTTTGTCAAAATCTTTGGTTTAGTGGTCAAAATGATAGTTTTGAATTGAATGAATCTGCTAACTTCTGACATTTTTTACCGAAGCCAGAAAAACAGGTGAAGGGTTACAAAAATAGCTCTAGTTACAGATTGGTAGACCCGATTTGAAATCCGACTTGTTGCTTGAAAAGCAGAAGAGTAGGGGTAGATTTTATATAGAAAACATTGTTTTCTGTAAAATGTTGGGAAAGGGGTCAAAAAGGCAGTTGTTTGTGAAAGTTGTTTTGAATTTAATCAATCTGCTAACTTCTGACATTTTTACCGAAGCCAGAAAAACAGGCGAAGGGTTACAAAAATAGCTCTAGTTACAGATTGGTAGACCCGATTTGAAATCCGACTTGTTGCTTGAAAAGCAGAAGAGTAGGGGTAGATTTTATATAGAAAACATTGTTTTCTAGAAAATGTTGGGAAAGGGGTCAAAAAGGCAGTTGTTTGTGAAAGTTGTTTTGAATTTAATGAATCTGCTAACTTCTGACATTTTTACCGAAGCCAGAAAAACAGGCGAAGGGTTACAAAAATAGCTCTAGTTACAGATTGGTAGACCCGATTTGAAATCCGACTTGTTGCTTGAAAAGCAGAAGAGTAGGGGTAGATTTTATATAGAAAACATTGTTTTCTGTCAAATGTTGGGAAAGGGGTCAAAACGGCAGTTGTTTGTGAAAGTTGTTTTGAATTTAATGAATCTGCTAACTTCTGACATTTTTACCGAAGCCAGAAAAACAGGCGAAGGGTTACAAAAATAGCTCTAGTTACAGATTGGTAGACCCGATTTGAAATCCGACTTGTTGCTTGAAAAGCAGAAGAGTAGGGGTAGATTTTATATAGAAAACATTGTTTTCTGTAAAATGTTGGGAAAGGGGTCAAAACGGCAGTTGTTTGTGAAAGTTTAAAAAACACATGGTAGTGCAATTAATAAAACTGCTGTAACGTAAGTTCCATACTGAATAAACCTTCTCCGCATTTGACAAGCAGAGAGAAGTTTTAATCCAATATATTTTTGTCAAAATCTTTGGTTTAGTGGTCAAAATGATAGTTTTGAATTGAATGAATCTGCTAACTTCTGACATTTTTTACCGAAGCCAGAAAAACAGGCGAAGGGTTACAAAAATAGCTCTAGTTACAGATTGGTAGACCCGATTTGAAATCCGACTTGTTGCTTGAAAAGCAGAAGAGTAGGGGTAGATTTTATATAGAAAACATTGTTTTCTGTAAAATGTTGGGAAAGGGGTCAAAACGGCAGTTGTTTGTGAAAGTTGTTTTGAATTGAATGAATCTGCTAACTACTGACATTTTTTACCGAAGCCAGAAAAACAGGCGAAGGGTTACAAAAATAGCTCTAGTTACAGATTGGTAGACCCGATTTGAAATCCGACTTGTTGCTTGAAAAGCAGAAGAGTAGGGGTAGATTTTATATAGAAAACATTGTTTTCTGTAAAATGTTGGGAAAGGGGTCAAAACGGCAGTTGTTTGTGAAAGTTGTTTTGAATTTAATGAATCTGCTAACTTCTGACATATTTTACCGAAGCCAGAAAAACAGGCGAAGGGTTACAAAAATAGCTCTAGTTACAGATTGGTAGACCCGATTTGAAATCCGACTTGTTGCTTGAAAAGCAGAAGAGTAGGGGTAGATTTTATATAGAAAACATTGTTTTCTGTAAAATGTTGGGAAAGGGGTCAAAACGGCAGTTGTTTGTGAAAGTTGTTTTGAATTTAATGAATCTGCTAACTTCTGACATTTTTACCGAAGCCAGAAAAACAGGCGAAGGGTTACAAAAATAGCTCTAGTTACAGATTGGTAGACCCGATTTGAAATCCGACTTGTTGCTTGAAAAGCAGAAGAGTAGGGGTAGATTTTATATAGAAAACATTGTTTTCTGTCAAATGTTGGGAAAGGGGTCAAAACGGCAGTTGTTTGTGAAAGTTGTTTTGAATTTAATGAATCTGCTAACTTCTGACATTTTTTACCGAAGCCAGAATAACAGGCGAAGGGTTACAAAAATAGCTCTAGTTACAGATTGGTAGACCCGATTTGAAATCCGACTTGTTGCTTGAAAAGCAGAAGAGTAGGGGTAGATTTTATATAGAAAACATTGTTTTCTGTAAAATGTTGGGAAAGGGGTCAAAACGGCAGTTGTTTGTGAAAGTTTAAAAAACACATGGTAGTGCAATTAATAAAACTGCTGTAACGTAAGTTCCATACTGAATAAACCTTCTCCGCATTTGACAAGCAGAGAGAAGTTTTAATCCAATATATTTTTGTCAAAATCTTTGGTTTAGTGGTCAAAATGATAGTTGTTTTGAATTGAATGAATCTGCTAACTTCTGACATTTTTTACCGAAGCCATAAAAACAGGCGAAGGGTTACAAAAATAGCTCTAGTTACAGATTGGTAGACCCGATTTGAAATCCGACTTGTTGCTTGAAAAGCAGAAGAGTAGGGGTAGATTTTATATAGAAAACATTGTTTTCTGTAAAATGTTGGGAAAGGGGTCAAAACGGCAGTTGTTTGTGAAAGTTTAAAAAACACATGGTAGTGCAATTAATAAAACTGCTGTAACGTAAGTTCCATACTGAATAAACCTTCTCCGCATTTGACAAGCAGAGAGAAGTTTTAATCCAATATATTTTTGTCAAACTCTTTGGTTTAGTGGTCAAAATGATAGTTGTTTTGAATTTAATGAATCTGCTAACTTCTGACATTTTTTACCGAAGCCAGAAAAACAGGCGAAGGGTTACAAAAATAGCTCTAGTTACAGATTGGTAGACCCGATTTGAAATCCGACTTGTTGCTTGAAAAGCAGAAGAGTAGGGGTAGATTTTATATAGAAAACATTGTTTTCTGTAAAATGTTGGGAAAGGGGTCAAAACGGCAGTTGTTTGTGAAAGTTGTTTTGAATTGAATGAATCTGCTAACTTCTGACATTTTTTACCGAAGCCAGAAAAACAGGCGAAGGGTTACAAAAATAGCTCTAGTTACAGATTGGTAGACCCGATTTGAAATCCGACTTGTTGCTTGAAAAGCAGAAGAGTAGGGGTAGATTTTATATAGAAAACATTGTTTTCTGTAAAATGTTGGGAAAGGGGTCAAAACGGCAGTTGTTTGTGAAAGTTGTTTTGAATTTAATGAATCTGCTAACTTCTGACATTTTTTACCGAAGCCAGAAAAACAGGCGAAGGGTTACAAAAATAGCTCTAGTTACAGATTGGTAGACCCGATTTGAAATCCGACTTGTTGCTTGAAAAGCAGAAGAGTAGGGGTAGATTTTATATAGAAAACATTGTTTTCTGTAAAATGTTGGGAAAGGGGTCAAATCGGCAGTTGTTTGTGAAAGTTGTTTTGAATTTAATGAATCTGCTAACTTCTGACATTTTTTACCGAAGCCAGAAAAACAGGCGAAGGGTTACAAAAATAGCTCTAGTTACAGATTGGTAGACCCGATTTGAAATCCGACTTGTTGCTTGAAAAGCAGAAGAGTAGGGGTAGATTTTATATAGAAAACATTGTTTTCTGTCAAATGTTGGGAAAGGGGTCAAAACGGCAGTTGTTTGTGAAAGTTGTTTTGAATTTAATGAATCTGCTAACTTCTGACATTTTTTACCGAAGCCAGAATAACAGGCGAAGGGTTACAAAAATAGCTCTAGTTACAGATTGGTAGACCCGATTTGAAATCCGACAGGTTGCTTGAAAAGCAGAAGAGTAGGGGTAGATTTTATATAGAAAACATTGTTTTCTGTAAAATGTTGGGAAAGGGGTCAAAACGGCAGTTGTTTGTGAAAGTTTAAAAAACACATGGTAGTGCAATTAATAAAACTGCTGTAACGTAAGTTCCATACTGAATAAACCTTCTCCGCATTTGACAAGCAGAGAGAAGTTTTAATCCAATATATTTTTGTCAAAATCTTTGGTTTAGTGGTCAAAATGATAGTTTTGAATTGAATGAATCTGCTAACTTCTGACATTTTTTACCGAAGCCAGAAAAACAGGCGAAGGGTTACAAAAATAGCTCTAGTTACAGATTGGTAGACCCGATTTGAAATCCGACTTGTTGCTTGAAAAGCAGAAGAGTAGGGGTAGATTTTATATAGAAAACATTGTTTTCTGTAAAATGTTGGGAAAGGGGTCAAAACGGCAGTTGTTTGTGAAAGTTGTTTTGAATTGAATGAATCTGCTAACTTCTGACATTTTTTACCGAAGCCAGAAAAACAGGCGAAGGGTTACAAAAATAGCTCTAGTTACAGATTGGTAGACCCGATTTGAAATCCGACTTGTTGCTTGAAAAGCAGAAGAGTAGGGGTAGATTTTATATAGAAAACATTGTTTTCTGTAAAATGTTGGGAAAGGGGTCAAAACGGCAGTTGTTTGTGAAAGTTGTTTTGAATTGAATGAATCTGCTAACTTCTGACATTTTTTACCGAAGCCAGAAAAACAGGCGAAGGGTTACAAAAATAGCTCTAGTTACAGATTGGTAGACCCGATTTGAAATCCGACTTGTTGCTTGAAAAGCAGAAGAGTAGGGGTAGATTTTATATAGAAAACATTGTTTTCTGTAAAATTTTGGGAAAGGGGTCAAAACGGCAGTTGTTTGTGAAAGTTTAAAAAACACATGGTAGTGCAATTAATAAAACTGCTGTAACGTAAGTTCCATACTGAATAAACCTTCTCCGCATTTGATAAGCAGAGAAGTAGAGGGAAGTTTTAATCCAATATATTTTTGTCAAAATCTTTGGTTTAGTGGTCAAAATGATAGTTTTGAATTGAATGAATCTGCTAACTTCTGACATTTTTTACCGAAGCCAGAAAAACAGGCGAAGGGTTACAAAAATAGCTCTAGTTACAGATTGGTAGACCCGATTTGAAATCCAACTTGTTGCTTGAAAAGCAGAAGAGTAGGGGTAGATTTTATATAGAAAACATTGTTTTCTGTAAAATGTTGGGAAAGGGGTCAAAACGGCAGTTGTTTGTGAAAGTTGTTTTGAATTTAATGAATCTGCTAACTTCTGACATTTTTTACCGAAGCCAGAAAAACAGGCGAAGGGTTACAAAAATAGCTCTAGTTACAGATTGGTAGACCCGATTTGAAATCCGACTTGTTGCTTGAAAAGCAGAAGAGTAGGGGTAGATTTTATATAGAAAACATTGTTTTCTGTAAAATGTTGGGAAAGGGGTCAAAACGGCAGTTGTTTGTGAAAGTTTAAAAAACACATGGTAGTGCAATTAATAAAACTGCTGTAACGTAAGTTCCATACTGAATAAACCTTCTCCGCATTTGACAAGCAGAGAAGTAGAGGGAAGTTTTAATCCAATATATTTTTGTCAAAATCTTTGGTTTAGTGGTCAAAATGATAGTTTTGAATTGAATGAATCTGCTAACTTCTGACATTTTTTACCGAAGCCAGAAAAACAGGCGAAGGGTTACAAAAATAGCTCTAGTTACAGATTGGTAGACCCGATTTGAAATCCGACTTGTTGCTTGAAAAGCAGAAGAGTAGGGGTAGATTTTATATAGAAAACATTGTTTTCTGTCAAATGTTGGGAAAGGGGTCAAAACGGCAGTTGTTTGTGAAAGTTGTTTTGAATTTAATGAATCTGCTAACTACTGACATTTTTTACCGAAGCCAGAAAAACAGGCGAAGGGTTACAAAAATAGCTCTAGTTACAGATTGGTAGACCCGATTTGAAATCCGACTTGTTGCTTGAAAAGCAGAAGAGTAGGGGTAGATTTTATATAGAAAACATTGTTTTCTGTCAAATGTTGGGAAAGGGGTCAAAACGGCAGTTGTTTGTGAAAGTTTAAAAAACACATGGTAGTGCAATTAATAAAACTGCTGTAACGTAAGTTCCATACTGAATAAACCTTCTCCGCATTTGACAAGCAGAGAAGTAGAGGGAAGTTTTAATCCAATATATTTTTGTCAAAATCTTTGGTTTAGTGGTCAAAATGATAGTTTTGAATTGAATGAATCTGCTAACTTCTGACATTTTTTACCGAAGCCAGAAAAACAGGTGAAGGGTTACAAAAATAGCTCTAGTTACAGATTGGTAGACCCGATTTGAAATCCGACTTGTTGCTTGAAAAGCAGAAGAGTAGGGGTAGATTTTATATAGAAAAAATTGTTTTCTGTAAAATGTTGGGAAAGGGGTCAAAAAGGCAGTTGTTTGTGAAAGTTGTTTTGAATTTAATCAATCTGCTAACTTCTGACATTTTTACCGAAGCCAGAAAAACAGGCGAAGGGTTACAAAAATAGCTCTAGTTACAGATTGGTAGACCCGATTTGAAATCCGACTTGTTGCTTGAAAAGCAGAAGAGTAGGGGTAGATTTTATATAGAAAACATTGTTTTCTGTCAAATGTTGGGAAAGGGGTCAAAACGGCAGTTGTTTGTGAAAGTTGTTTTGAATTTAATGAATCTGCTAACTTCTGACATTTTTTACCGAAGCCAGAAAAACAGGCGAAGGGTTACAAAAATAGCTCTAGTTACAGATTGGTAGACCCGATTTGAAATCCGACTTGTTGCTTGAAAAGCAGAAGAGTAGGGGTAGATTTTATATAGAAAACATTGTTTTCTGTAAAATGTTGGGAAAGGGGTCAAAACGGCAGTTGTTTGTGAAAGTTGTTTTGAATTTAATGAATCTGCTAACTTCTGACATTTTTACCGAAGCCAGAAAAACAGGCGAAGGGTTACAAAAATAGCTCTAGTTACAGATTGGTAGACCCGATTTGAAATCCGACTTGTTGCTTGAAAAGCAGAAGAGTAGGGGTAGATTTTATATAGAAAACATTGTTTTCTGTAAAATGTTGGGAAAGGGGTCAAAACGGCAGTTGTTTGTGAAAGTTGTTTTGAATTTAATGAATCTGCTAACTTCTGACATTTTTACCGAAGCCAGAAAAACAGGCGAAGGGTTACAAAAATAGCTCTAGTTACAGATTGGTAGACCCGATTTGAAATCCGACTTGTTGCTTGAAAAGCAGAAGAGTAGGGGTAGATTTTATATAAAAAACATTGTTTTCTGTCAAATGTTGGGAAAGGGGTCAAAACGGCAGTTGTTTGTGAAAGTTGTTTTGAATTTAATGAATCTGCTAACTTCTGACATTTTTTACCGAAGCCAGAATAACAGGCGAAGGGTTACAAAAATAGCTCTAGTTACAGATTGGTAGACCCGATTTGAAATCCGACTTGTTGCTTGAAAAGCAGAAGAGTAGGGGTAGATTTTATATAGAAAACATTGTTTTTTGTAAAATGTTGGGAAAGGGGTCAAAACGGCAGTTGTTTGTGAAAGTTGTTTTGAATTTAATGAATCTGCTAACTTCTGACATTTTTACCGAAGCCAGAAAAACAGGCGAAGGGTTACAAAAATAGCTCTAGTTACAGATTGGTAGACCCGATTTGAAATCCGACTTGTTGCTTGAAAAGCAGAAGAGTAGGGGTAGATTTTATATAGAAAACATTGTTTTCTGTAAAATGTTGGGAAAGGGGTCAAAACGGCAGATGTTTGTGAAAGTTTAAAAAACACATGGTAGTGCAATTAATAAAACTGCTGTAACGTAAGTTCCATACTGAATAAACCTTCTCCGCATTTGACAAGCAGAGAAGTAGAGGGAAGTTTTAATCCAATATATTTTTGTCAAAATCTTTGGTTTAGTGGTCAAAATGATAGTTTTGAATTGAATGAATCTGCTAACTTCTGACATTTTTTACCGAAGCCAGAAAAACAGGCGAAGGGTTACAAAAATAGCTCTAGTTACAGATTGGTAGACCCGATTTGAAATCCGACTTGTTGCTTGAAAAGCAGAAGAGTAGGGGTAGATTTTATATAGAAAAAATTGTTTTCTGTAAAATGTTTGGAAAGGGGTCAAAACGGCAGTTGTTTGTGAAAGTTGTTTTGAATTTAATGAATCTGCTAACTTCTGACATTTTTTACCGAAGCCAGAAAAACAGGCGAAGGGTTACAAAAATAGCTCTAGTTACAGATTGGTAGACCCGATTTGAAATCCGACTTGTTGCTTGAAAAGCAGAAGAGTAGGGGTAGATTTTATATAGAAAACATTGTTTTCTGTAAAATGTTGGGAAAGGGGTCAAAACGGCAGTTGTTTGTGAAAGTTGTTTTGAATTTAATGAATCTGCTAACTTCTGACATTTTTTACCGAAGCCAGAAAAACAGGCGAAGGGTTACAAAAATAGCTCTAGTTACAGATTGGTAGACCCGATTTGAAATCCGACTTGTTGCTTGAAAAGCAGAAGAGTAGGGGTAGATTTTATATAGAAAACATTGTTTTCTGTAAAATGTTGGGAAAGCGGTCAAAACGGCAGTTGTTTGTGAAAGTTGTTTTGAATTTAATGAATCTGCTAACTTCTGACATGTTTTACCGAAGCCAGAAAAACAGGCGAAGGGTTACAAAAATAGCTCTAGTTACAGATTGGTAGACCCGATTTGAAATCCGACTTGTTGCTTGAAAAGCAGAAGAGTGGGGTAGATTTTATATAGAAAACATTGTTTTCTGTAAAATGTTGGGAAAGGGATCAAAAAGGCAGTTGTTTGTGAAAGTTGTTTTGAATTTAATGAATCTGCTAACTTCTGACATTTTTTACCGAAGCCAGAAAAACAGGCGAAGGGTTACAAAAATAGCTCTAGTTACAGATTGGTAGACCCGATTTGAAATCCGACTTGTTGCTTGAAAAGCAGAAGAGTAGGGGTAGATTTTATATAGAAAACATTGTTTTCTGTAAAATGTTGGGAAAGGGGTCAAAACGGCAGTTGTTTGTGAAAGTTGTTTTGAATTTAACCTCCTCTCAGGAGGGGATTCTCTCAGCCTTTCAACTAATTTTCAAATGATAGGATGCCTATTTAAAAACACTTTCTCTACATTTCAAGATAGTAGTTAGTTCATTTTGAGCATATCACAGACAGCTGCAACATTATTTTATTAATTTTCACATGTATTAATTTTTTCACCAAAAAATATTCTAAGTCCATACTCTCTGTCATTGCACTATGTTTAGCTGTGCGCCTGGTGATTGAACAGGTTACCAGGTGTATTTTTGAATATGGTTCTTAATGGCTTCAGTGGGGTGCTGGGGTCCATTGCTTGCTAAGGGGGAACCCCACCCAGCCGGGCGCACCCACCCCCTCTAATTTTTTCAGTATGCTGTTAACCTCCTCTCAGGAGGTGATTCACTCAGCCTTTCAACTATTGTTAAATGATAGAATGCTTATTTTTACACAACATTTTCAACATTTCAAGATAGCAGTTAGTTAAGTCTGATCCTTTCATGTTTTGATGTATATTTATTTGATTCATTTTCACAAATTTTGTCCCCATCTCTACTTTGTGCAATGACAGAGAAGTGGGTAAATACAAGCTCTCTCATTGATCTCAGGTTCAGCCACCAAGGGGCGCCCACCCTCTATGAAAACTTAATGTTGATAGGCTGGTTCCCTCATCTCAGGAGACTCAGCCTTTCAACTGTTTTGTAATGATGGGATGGCTATTGAACACAACTTTAAAACCTGGTTTTCTTGTATGTACTAGTTCATGAGGGTTGCCTAATCACACATATGACATTTTGAAAAGATCTGGCCTTTTTAACCCCTCAAAACAGCACCTATGACCCACCTAAAACTGATTGATTTACAGAGGGTTGAATACAGTGTTTTGCTTTATCTATATTGATGTATATTTATTTTATTAATTTTCACAAAATGTTTTCCCCCTCTCTACTTTGTGCAATGACAGAGAAGTGGGACTCTGTCGTTTTTCTTACAAGATCTCTCATTGATCTCGGGTTCAGCCACCAGGGTGCACCCACCCCCTATGAAAACTTAATGTTGATAGGCTGGTAACCTCATCTCAAGAGACGTCAGACTCAGCCTTTCAAATGTATTGTAATGATGGCATGGCTATTGAACACAACTTTAAAACATGGTTTTCCTGTATGTACCAGTTCATAAGGGTTGTCTAATCACACATATGACATTTTGAAAAGGTCTGACCTTTTTAACCCTTCAAAACAGCCCCTATGACACCAATTTAAGGCACTTCTGATTGGCACAGGAAGCTGAACGTGAACACATATCCTCATTGGGATAGGCTTTTACAGAATCCTGAGTTTAAAGTCTATACGTTAAGAATTGACTGATATACATAGGGTTGAATGCAGTGATTTTCACAATTGCAGGTCATGTATATCAAGACAACTTTTAGGGTGATTTGAACCACTTCCGGTTGGTCCAGGAAGCTTAGAATCAACACAGGTAGACCTCATAGTGGCCTGATGGATTGTTATCGAAGACAGAATCATAAGGCATTCATAACCCACATAGGCTCTAGGTTGAATTTAGGGGTGCAGGCAATGTATTCCTATGGGGAGAGATGTCAATGCAAACTGTTTGATGTAAACACCTTCATTTTAACGATTAAGGGTTAATGCCACATGGTCAAAGTTAGGCTTGCACAGATTGGGAGGACCTCAGGAACGTTCCTGAGGTCGAATTGTGCTTCTCACCCTAACGGTTCTCCCACTGTCACCCAAAAGCACTTCTTCTTGTCACTGTCGCTGCGCTCAGACCGAGTGAGCTACGGTCAAGCGGGGCATCTCGTTGAACTCGGCACAGCCTAGAGATAATGGTAATGCCATTGCAGGCTCGGTGTCTTTAAGCACCGCACTTTGTCACTCCATCCTTGCTGTCTGTGTGTGTGTGTGTGTGTGTGTGTGTGTGTGTGTGTGTGTGTGTGAGAGAGCTTTTCTTTGACATCTGTTGGGAGAAATGACTGATTTACAGTTCATGAGGGTTGCCTATTCACACATATGAAGTTTTGAAAAGATCTGACCTTTTTAACCCTTCGAAACAGCCACTATGACACCATTTTAAGGTACTTCTGGTTGACACAGGAAGCTGAAAGTTAACACATATCCTCCTTGGGGTAGGCTCTTATAGAATATTGAGTTTTAAGTCTTTATGCTAAGAACTGACTTATTTACAGAGGGTTAAATGAGTATGTGCTATTTCAAAAAATCACAGAAATCTCGCAGAGCTCCGGAACAGACTTAAAAAATGTTCATCTGATCAAGCTGCAACTGGATCTGTAACTTTTTGGGGAAAAAAACTCATTTTTTTGAACATTACCAATTGTACAAAGTATGATTTCTCTTAAATTATGATAGATACATGGCTGGTTCTTTTTTCCTGACACCCTAGGTTTATGTACTTAGCGCTCTATTTTCGTTTTTGACCTTTTTATGGCTGCAGTCCTGATATCGGGACCAATATGACAACAGCCAGTCCAAGTGCAGGGCGCCAAATTCAAAAACCAGAAATCTCATAATTAAAATTCCTCAAACATAGATTTTATATCAATATCAAATTTTATATCAACAACGTCTTATATCATTTTAAAGGTAATCTTGTTGTTAATCCCACCAAAGTGTCCGATATCAAATAGGCTTTTCAGCGAAAGCACTACAAACGATTATGTTAGGTCACCACAAAACCAAAAATAATCACAGCCATTTTTCCCAGCTAAATATAGCTTCACAAAAACCAGAATAGAGATAAAATGAATCACTAACCTTCGATTTATTTTCATCAGATGACACTCCTAGGACTTCATGTTACACAATACATGCATGTTTTGTTTGATTAAATTCATATTTATATAAAAAAAATCTGAGTTTACATTGAGGCTACAAGATTCACTAAATGCAAAAACATCAAGTGACTTTGCATAGCCCATCGTTTCAACATGAATACTCATCATAAATATAGATGATAATACAAGTTATACACATTGAATTATAGATATACCTCTCCTTAATGCAACCGCTATGTCAGATTTCAAAAAAACTTTACGGAAAAATAATTGCACGCTATAATCTGAGACGGCGCTCAAAGTAGCATACCACAGCTGCAAAGATAGCGTCACTATAAACAATAAAATACATGATAAATATTCCATTACCTTTGTTGATTAGGATCAGAAAGCACACCAGGGATCCCAGGTCCACAATAAATGTTTGTTTTGTTCAAGAAAATCCGTTATTTATGTCCAAATACCTTCTTTTGTTAGCGCGTCTGGATTACATATCCAAACGCTAATTCTGGTCAGCGTTATATCGGACAAAAACTTCAAAATGTGATATTACCGGTCGAAGAAACATTTCTAACTAATTACTGAATCAATCATTAGGATGTTTTTAACATATAGCTTCAATAAAGTTCCAACCGGAGTATTCATTCTTGTCTGCGTGAGCAATGGAACGTCAGTGCCTTGCATGAGGAAAAGGCATGATCAGCTCATGGCTGCTTGATGGACACCTGACTGATTCTGCTCTCATTCTCTCCCACAACATCATAGAAGTCTCATTGGAATTTCTATTGATTGCTGACATCTAGTGGAACCCCTAGGCAGTGCAACATCAGTCATAACTCAATTGGAATTCTTAAAGGACTCTGGTGAATACAGACAAGCTCAGATTTCTGACTTCCTGTTTTGATTTCAACTCAGGATTTTGCCTGCCAATATGAGTTCTGTTAATCTCACAGACATAATTCAAACAGTTTTAGAAACTTTGGAGTGTTTTCTATCCAATACTAATAATAATATGCAAATATTAGGAACAATGACTGAGGAGCAGGCCGTTTGAAATGGGCACCTTTCATCCAAGCTACTCAATACTGCCCCTGCAGCCATAAAAAGTTAATCCCAGAAAAATGGCCATAACTCAAAAAGTGTTGAGGCCTCGACGCCATTTGGTTCGGGGCCAATTGCATATTATGCCAAACCTATGCTCGCCAAGTTTAGTCTTCAAAATCTTTTCCATTTAGGAGAAAAGGCCACGTCGTGATTGGTGATGTTTTGTACATTTGCAATATGATTCCATTCGCCCTCTGGTGGGATTTACCGGGACAGCGGTAAATTTGAAAATTGTATAAAACGGAAGCCGAATGTCCGAGAGACTTCGTTCGATGACTTCATGAAAGATCTGGCCTCCGTGCACGGCCTGCCGCCGTCCGCAAATTCTACAAACGTTCGTGGACGTCTAGTAAGGGACCGTACATTTGCAATATGGTGTTTCTCACTAACCATACTGCAAATGTCAAAATGTTCCCTTCATGTATGTAAACCCTTGATTGAAATCAATGAAAGCTAGGCATAGCAATGGCACAGCCATGTGTCGATCCCATTGATACATGTAACAAATGTGTTGTCAGGACGAGTGGTCTAAAGTGCTTGATTAAGTGTGTAGAAGTGTCGGTTCAAATCCCACCGCTGAGGTTGCCCTTGGTAAAGCTATTCTTCAATACCTGAATCTTATCAGTCACTCTAGGACTAGGCATGGATTCTATATTCATGTGGGGCCATGCAAGAGAAGAAATAACAACTGTTTTGCGAAGAGGTTGGTGTTCCAATTCACACATGTAGCTCATCGCCTTCAACACTCAGATACAAAGTCCTGTGCTCTCGCGGTGGCAGTCGGCCATCTTATCAGTGTTTGCGAAAGTCAAAACCTCTCCAGTGCCATAAAAACATATATTGTTTTGGGTGCTCGATGAGGATGGGATTCAATCACATGCATGCTGACCACAATGGATTAGCAGTGCATCGCCTTAGCCACTCGGCCACCTCATCCTGAAGCCTACTTGTGGCAGTTGCCCCCACAAACTGTAGTTTCTGTATGTAAACCAGTGAATGAAATCAATGAAAGTTAGGCATAGCAATGTCAGGGCCATGTGTCGATCCCATCGAGACATTTAACAAATGTGTTGTCAGGCCGAGTGGTCTACAGTGCTTGATTAACTTCTTTGGGAAAGGGGGGCAGTATTGAGTAGCTTGGATGAATAAGGTGTCCAGAGTAAACTGCTTGTTACCCAGGCCCAGAAGCTATGATATGCATTTAACTAGTAGATTTGGATAGAAAACACTCTAAAGTTTCCAAAACTGTTAGAATAATGTCTGTGAGTATAACAGAACTCATATGGCAGGAAAAAACCTGAGACAAATCCAACCAGGAAGTGTGAAATCTGAGGTTTGTAGTTTCATTTAAGTGATTGCCTATCCAATATGCTGTGTCTATGGGGCCAGATTGCACTTCCCAAGGCTTCCAGCAGATGTCAACAGTCTTTAGAAAGTTGTTTGAGCCTTATTTTGTGGAAGGGGGTCGAATAAGAGCTGTTTCAACAAGTGGACTAGGCTGAGGCCAATGAGTTGTTTACTGCGCGGTCACGCGGGTGAGCCGTTCCTTCTTTTTCCTCTGTAATGAATACGCTATTGTCCGGTTGGAATATTATTGAAGATTTATTATAAAAAGACCCTAAGGATGGATTGTAAACATCGTTTGACATGTTTCTACAAACTGTAATGGAACTCTTTTGACTTTTCGTCTGGATTTTGCGCTCGCGCATTGTGCCCTTGGAATAGTGAACTAAACGTGCGAACAAAACTGAGGTAGTTGGACATAAATATGGACGTAATCGAACATATATTTTTTTAAATCTGACACCGCGGTTGCATTAAGAAGAAGTTTATATTTAATTCTATGTAAAACATGTATCTTTCATCAAAGTTTATGATGAGAATTTCTGTTATTTTATGTGGCTCTCTGCAATTTCTCCGGATGTTTTGGAGGCATTTCTGAACATGGCGCCAATGTAAACTGAGGTTTTTGGATATAAATATGAACTTTAACGAACAAAACATACATGCATTGTGTAACATTGAGTCCTGGGAGTGTCATCTGATGAAGATCGTCAAAGGTTAGTGATTAATTCTGCTTTTTGTGACACCTCTCTTTGTTTGGAAAATGGCTGAATGCTTTCTGTGACTAGGCGCTGTCCTAACATAATGATATGTTGTGCTTTAAACATAAAGCCTTTTTGAAATCGGACACTGTGGTTGGATTAATGAGAAATGTATCTTTAAAATGGTGTAAAATACTTGTATGTTTGAGGAATTTTGATTATGAGAATTCTGTTGTTTTGAATTTGGTGCCCTGCAATTTCACTGGCTGTTGGCGAGGTGGGAAGCTAGCGTCCCGAACGTTAACCTCTTATGGCTCAAATATCAGCAGTGAGTATCAGCAGTGGAAAGAGGTGGCCATTTCAAACGGCCTCGTACTCAATTCTTGCTCTTACAATATGCATATTATTATTACTTTTGGATAGAAAACACTGTCTAGTTTCTAAAACAGGTTTAATTATTTCTCTAAGTGAAACATAACTCTTTTTACAGCCCATTTTCTGTAAAAAGTGACATTTCCAAGAAGCTATGTCTCTCTTCAAGATACTCTCTATAAAAGGCCTTGGCACTTAGGACTGTAGAAACACGTCACACATCTTCCCCTGGTTGTCATGCGGAAGTGAGAGAAAAAATGACTTGATTATCTCTGTCAGGGACTGAAAACAACATCTTTGAGTGATAAGTGCGCACTTAATTTTTTTTTCTGGGCGCGAAGTAGGAACTGGACTGCGCTCCTGGAAAACCCTCGTTATAGGTGAATATGACCTCCGGCTTCGAATTTATTTGATACATGTCACAATATCATCCTAAAGTATGTTTTTTCAATATACTTTAATTATATTATTGAAATTTATTCTGGACTTTAGACGTGATGCGACGCAAGAATTTTGTCAAGACGGAGAGGTTAGCACGGCATGGCCAGTGTGCCATGCTAATTCAAGAGGGACATCGTTCGTTCTAGGTCCAAATGAACACGGTTCTGAACAAAGGACCCTTTGGAGAACATTCTGATGGAAAATCAACAAAGGACCCAATTTGGGATGCTTTTTCATATATCTGTCGAACTGTGCTATCGCTAGCGTTTGACTAGAATCAATGCTGCTGTGTGTTAGCTATTGTAGTAAGCTAATATAACGATATATTGTGTTTTCGCTGTAAAACACTTCAGAAATCGGAAATATTGTCTGTATTCACAAGATCTTTCTCTTTCATTAGCTATCCACCATATATTTTTCTGAAATCTTTTCTGATGTGAAATTAGTAGTTGACGTTGGTGTCTGTTTTCTCTGGCTACTGCCGTGCGATTTCTGACTGTAGCTATGATGGTGGCTAAGATGGTAGCAGTAATGTAAAACTGATTTATAGCTAAAATATTCAACTTTTTCGAACAAAACATAGATTTATTGTGTAACATGTTATAGGACTGTCATCTGAGGTAGTTTTTTCTAGGTTATTTAGGTTGGTTCTAGGTTATTTAGGTTGGTTCTAGGTTAGTTTGGTTAGCTTTGTGCATGCTAATTGCATGCTACCGTTGCTGTGAAAAATGTCTGTCTGTCTTTTGTATTTGGTGGTGAGCTAACATAAATATATGTGGTGTTTTCGCTGTAAAACACTTCAGAAATCGGAAATATTGTCTGTATTCACAAGATCTTTGTCTTTCATTAGCTATCCACCATATATTTCTCTGAAATGTTTTCTGATGTGTAATAATGTAGTTGACGTTGGTGTCTGTATTTTCTCTGGCTACTCCCGTGCGATTTCTGACTGTAGCTATGATGGTAGCAGTAATGTAAAACTGATTTATAGCTAAAATATGCATTTTTTTTTAACAAAACATAGATTTATTGTGTAACATGTTATAGGACTGTCATCTGAGGTAGTTTTTTCTAGGTTATTTAGGTTGGTTTTAGGTTAGTTAGGTTGGCTTGTGCATGCTACTTCATCCTACTTGTGCTGTGAAAAATGTCTGTCCTCTTTTTTATTTGGTGGTGAGCTAACATAAATATATGTGGTGTTTTCTCTGTAAAACATTTTAAAAAATCGGACATGTTGGCTGGATTGACAAGATGTTTATCTTTCAAATGCTGTATTGGACTTGTTAATGTGTGAAAGTTAAATATTTAAAAAAAATAGATTTTGAATTTCGCGCCCTGCACTTGAAGTGGCTGTTGTCATATTGTGTCCGGTGCCGGGCTTGCAGCCTGAAGAAGTTAACTTCTTGACGCTAGGGGTCAGATTATAATAATTTTTTAAAATAACGTTCCCAAAGTAAACAGACTATTTCTCAGGCCCAGATCGTAGAATATGCATATAATTTATGGATTGGGATATAAAACACTCCAAAGTTTCCAAAACTGTCAAAATATTGTCTGTGAGTATAACAAAACTGATTTTGCAGGTGAAAACCTGAGGAAATCTAACCCGGAAGTGATTTTTTTTTAAATCT
Source organism: Salvelinus alpinus (assembly GCF_045679555.1). NCBI lineage: Eukaryota > Metazoa > Chordata > Actinopteri > Salmoniformes > Salmonidae > Salvelinus > Salvelinus alpinus. The sequence goes on from NC_092098.1 coordinate 3,819,062, forward strand.
GTGTTTCATTGCCCGTCCCTCTTCCATTTAAAGGGGTATCAACCAGATTCCTTTCCCAATGGCTTCCTCAGGCTGTGACCAGGCTTTAGACATAGTTTCAGGCTTTTATTTTGAAAAATGAGCGAGATTTCTCAAAACTAGTCAGGTGTCTCTGATTAGTTCCTGCGCGCGAGAGGGGTAGCTCGACATTATCTTTCTCTCTTTTATTGAATAGGTTACGGTCCGGTTGAAAAATTATCGATGATGTATGTTAAAAACAACCTGAGGTTCATTATAAAAAACATTTGACATGTTTCTACGAACATTACGGATACTTTTTGAATTTGTCGAACGGAACAAGGCTATGATTTTCTGAACATAACGTGCAACCCAAATGGCGTTTTTTTGTTATAAAAGTAATATTTATCGAACAAAAATAACATTTATTGTGTAACTGGGAGTCTCGTGAGTGCAAACATCCGAAGATTATCAAAGGTAAGCGATTAATTTTATTGCTTTTCTGACTTTTGTGACCATGCTAATTTGGGGCTAGCTGTTCTAGCATTGATTGATACACTCACAAAAGCTTCGATTGCTTTCGCTGTAAAGCATATTTAAAAAATTTGACACGATAGGTGGATTAACAACAATCTAAGCTGTGTTTTGGTATATTTCACTTGTGATTGCATGATTATAAATATTTGTAATAATATTTTTGAATTTGGCGCCCTGCAATTCAGCGGTTGTTTAGGAACATGATCCCGCTAAAGGGATTTGTGCGCAGAGAAGATACGTGTGTGTCGGTTCAAATCCCACCATTGAGGTTGCCCTTGGGAAAGCTGTTCTTCAATACCTGAATCTTATCAGTCGCTCTAGGACTATGCAGGGATTCTATATACATGTGAAGAAGTGACAACTGTTTTGCGAAAAGGTTGGTGTTCCAATCCACACATGTAGTTCTTTGCCTTCACCACTCAGATACCAAGTCCTGTGCTCTCACGGTGGTAGTCGGCCATCTTACCAGTGTTTGAGAAAGTCAAAATCTTCCAGTTCCTAAAAAACTACAGATTTTTTTGGGTGCTCGATGAGGATGGGATTCAAACCAATGTGTGCAGAGCACAATGGATTAGCAGTCCATTGCCTTAATCACTCGCCCACCTCATCCTGAAGCCTACTTTTTGCAGTTGCCCCCACAAACTGTAGTTGCTGTATGTAAACCCTTGATTGAAATCAATGAAAGTTAGGCATAGCAATGGCAGGAAAAGGGCTACCATGGTTTACATACAGCAACTACAGTTTGTGGGGGCAACTGCAAAAAGTAGGCTTCAGGATGAGGTGGCCTAAAGACATAGATCCTAGTAAACCAACTCTAGGGATAATATCTTGACCTAATATTTTAGCTACCCTAATCGTGTCCGCCAAGTAAGTTGGGAACGCTTCAACCCATTTGCTATATTTATCTATTACATTTCTTTTGTTAATTATCCAATAGGCCACAAAGTGTCATAAACTATCCCCCCTATTGATACATGGCATATATAAACAATGACAGGTAAGATTAGTAATTTATCCTTCTGTCGGATATTATCTTGTAGGATTGCCCCTCATCTTGCACCCAATAAAACTGTGCTTTTTTATGGCACTGGAAGATTTCGACTTTCGCAAACACTGGTAAGATGGCCGACTGCCACCGCGAGAGCACAGGACTTGGTATCTGAGTGGTGAAGGCGATGAACTACATGTGTGGATTGGAACACCAACCTCTTCGCATAACAGTTATTTCTTCTCTTGCATGGCCCCACATGAATATAGAATCCCTGCACAATCCTAGAGCGACTGATATGATTCAGGTATTGAAGAATAGCTTTACCAAGGGCAACCTCAACAGTGGGATTTGAACCGACACCTCCCCACACCTAGTCAAGCACTGTAGACCACTCGGCCTGACAAGACATTTGTTAAATGTCTCGATGGGATCGACACATGGCCCTGCCATTGCTATGCCTAATTTTCATTGATTTCAATCAAGGGTTTACATACAGTAACTACAGTTTGTGGGGGCAACTGCCACAAGCAGGATACAGGATGAGGTGGCCGAGTGGTTAATTTAAGGAGATGGACTGCTATTCCATTATGCTCTGCACGCATGGTTTCGAATCCCATCCTCATCATGCACTCAAAATAACGGTTCATTTTCATGGCACTGGAAGATTTTGACTTTCGCAAACACTGGTAAGATGGCCGACTGCCACCGCGAGAGCACAGGACTTGGTATCTGAGTGATGAAGGCGATGAACTAAATGTGTGGATTGAAACACCAACATCTTCGCAAAACAGATGTTATTTCTTCTCTTGCATTGCCCCACATGAATATAGAATCCCTGCACAAGATTCAGGTATTGAAGAATAGCTTTACCAAGGTGAATTTATTTATTTATTCCTTTATTTAAAATTAATTTTAATCCACCTATCGTGAATAACATTTGTTGTGTAACTGGGAGTCTCGTGAGTGGAAACACCCGAAGATTATCAAAGTTAAGCGATTCATTTTATTGCTTTTCTTACTTTCGTGACCAAGCTAACCAAGCTAATATAAGGCTAAGCTGTTAAAGCATTGAAAGCTACACTCACAAAAGCTTGGATTTCTTTCGCTGTAAAATATATTTTCAGAATCTGACACGATAGGTGGATTAACAACAAACTAAGCTGTGTTTTGGTATATTTCACTTGTGAATGCATGATTTTAAATATTTTTAGTAATATTTTTGAATTTGGCGCCCTGCAATACAGCGGTTGCTTAGGAAAGTGAACCCGTAATCGGAATCCGTAGCGCAGAAAAGTTAACATACATAATCGATAATATTTCAACCAGACGGTAACCTATTCAATACTACAGAGAAAGAAAATGTCGAGCTACATCTCTCGCGCGCAGGAACTAATTAAAGGACACCTGACGCGTTTTGAGAAGTCTCGCTCATTTTTCAAAATAAAAGCTTGAAACTATGTCTAAAGCCTGGTCACAGCCTGAGGAAGCCATTGGAAAAGGAATCTGGTTGATACCCCTTTAAATGGAGGAGGGGCAGGCAACGGAACACGGATTTTTCCAAATAAAAAGGTACTTCCGGGTTGGATTTCCTCAGGTTTTCGCCTGCAACATCAGTTCTGTAATACTCACAGACAATATTTTGACAGTTTTGGAAACTTTAGAGTGTTTATCCTAATCTGTCAATTATATGCATATTCTAGCATCTGGTCCTGAGAAATAGTCAGTTTACCTTGGGAACGTTATTTTTCTAAACATAAAAATTCTGTCCCCTAGCTGAAAGAAGTTAAGGTTAGAAGCACCATTTGACCTCAGGAACGTTCCTAAGGTCCTCCCGATCTGTGCAAGCCTAACCTTGACCGTGTGGCATTAACCTTTAACAGTTAAAAGAAAATGTTTACATCAAACAGTTTGCATTGACTTCTCTCCCCATAGGAATACATTGCCTGCTCCCCTAAATTCAACCTGAAGCCTATGTGGGTTATGAATGTCTTATGAACCTGTCTTCGATGACAATCCATCAAGCCACCATGAGGTCTACCTGTGTTGATTATAAGCTTCCTGGAGCAACCGGAAGTGATTCAAATCACCCTAAAAGTGTTTTTCCATACCCACCAGCAGTTTGTGATATATATTGCATTCAACCCTGTGTAAATCAGTCAGTTCTTAAAGTATATTCTTAAAACTCAGGATTCTGTAAAAGCATACCCCAATCAGGATATGTGTTTACTTATAGCTTCCTGTGCCAACCGGAAGTGTCTTCAAATGGGGTCATAGGTGCTGTTTCGAATGGTTAAAAAGGTCAGATCTTTTCAAAACTTCATATGTGTGATTAGGCAACCCTCATGAACTGTATATCAGTCATTTCTCTAAACAGATGTCAAAGAAAAGCTCTCTCACACACACACACACACACACACACAGCAAGGATGGAGTGAAAAAGTACGGTGCTTAAAGACACACAGAGCCTACAATGGCATTACCATAATCTCTAGGCTGTGCCGAGTTCAACGAGATGCCCCGCTTGACCGTAGCTCGCTCGGTCTGAGCGCAGCGACAGTGACAAGAAGAAGGCCCCAAATGAAGCCTGGACCTAAATTTCAAGTATTTTGCTTTTGGGAGACGGAGAGAGAACCGTTAACTTCTAGTTCCTCCCAATCCCGGATCCGGGAGCACCCCCATCAGTAAAAAAGCTGACTAGCATAGCCTAGCATAGCGTCACAAGTAAATACTAGCATCTAAATATCATTAAATCACAAGTCCAAGACACCAGATGAAAGATACACATCTTGTGAATCCAGCCATCATTTCTGATTTTTAAAATGTTTTACAGGGAAGACACAATATGTAAATCTATTAGCTAACCACGATAGCAAAAGACACAACTTTATTTTTTCCCACCATTTTTTTCCTGCATAGGTAGCTATCACAATTTCGACCAAATAAAGATATAAATAGCCACTAACCAAGAAACAACTTCATCAAATGACAGTCTGATAACATTTATTGTATAGCATATGTTTTGTTTGAAAAATGTGCATATTTCAGGTATAAATCACAGTTCTACATTGCAGCTGCAATCTGAAATAGCGCTGAAGCAGCCAGAATAATTACAGAGACCAACGTCAAATACCTATATACTCATCATAAAACATTTCTGAAAAATACACAGCGTACAGCAAATGAAAGCCCAACATCTTGTGAATCCAGCCAATATGTCAGATTTTTTAAGTGTTTTACAGCGAAAACACAATATAGCAGTATATTAGCTTACCACAATAGCCAGAAACACAACCGCATTTACCAGCAGCAAAGGTAAGGGAACTCCCCCCTCAATTGTACAAAATAACATGGCAAGTTATTGGCAGAGAGCGAACCATACACACGATGGAAAAATACACATTTCTGGCGGTGTTTCATCCAAAGTTGATGGCAAATGCCATATTGTAAATGAGCTGTGTAACACCCCAAAATTCCTATAGTGGGCGAGTGTGTTCTATCTTAATTTTTCATAGGCTTACTGTAACGCAAGTCAAGACCCAAGAGCCAAATTTTGAAATTTTGAAAGTTTTGGCTAAAACTTATCACCTCCTTAAAAAAGTGCTTTCTGGACCGTTTTTCGAAATTCTTTCGATTTTTATGTCAATTACACATGTGTAAGAACTGTATGAAAATACTTTTGTCAAATTTTATTAACATAATTTTTTTGACATTTTTATTTGGACTTAAGGAATATGTTTTGTGCATTTGGAATTTGATTTCATAGGAAGTCAAAAGTCAAAAGTCAAAAATGTTAAAAATGTGGAAAAAACGTATATTCCATTTAAAAAAGTGCTTTCTGGACCGTTTTTTGAAATTCTTTCGATTTTTACATCAATTACACATGTATAAGAACTGTATGAAAATACTTTAGTCACATTTTACTATCATCATTTTTTATAAATGTTTACTTGTACTTATCACCCCCCAAACCTCCATAAATCACTCAGGCCAGCACCCATTGATTTGGGGCCGTAGTATAGTGCTCCCATGGACGTCTGGATGACACCTAAAAGCATTTAAAACCGTTTTGAAAAATGACGCCTGGTAACCCAAAACATAGAATATTTTTTGACTTTGTTTGGAAACCTCCATAAATCACTCAGGCCGGACCCCATTGACTCGAGAAGAAAAAACAAAACAAAAATTTCAGAAAAAACAAAAGAAAATTCTGACTTTTTTGGAAAACCTCCATAAAATCACTCATGCCAACACCCATTGATTTTTGTCCGTAGAATAGTGCTCCCAGAGCGGGTATGGAGGTCTGGATGCCCCCTAAACGCAATTTCAACCATCTTGAAACATGGCACCTGGTAACCCCCAAAAAATACCAGGTGCACGAACAGTTTGGACTTGTGTGTGTGTGTGTGTGAGCTTTTCTTTGACATCTGTTTAGAGAAATGACTGATTTACAGTTCATGAAGGTTGCCTAATCACACACTTAAAGTTTTGGAAAGATCTGACTTTTTTAACCCTTCGAAACAGCACCCATGACACCATTTTAAGGCACTTCCGGTTGGCACAGGAAGCTATAGGTAAACACATATCTTGATTGGGGTATGCTGTTACAGAATCCTGAGTTTGAAGTCTATACGTTAAGAATTGACTGATATACATAGGGTTGAATGCAGTGATTTTCAAAATTGCAAGTCATGTATATCAGGACAGCTTTTAGGGTGATTTTAACCACTTCCGGTTGGTTCAGGTAGCCTAAAATCAACACAGGTAGACCTCATAGTGGCCTGATGGATTGTTATCAAAGACAGGTTCATAAGACCTTCATAACCCACATAGGCTCTAGGTTGAATTTAGAGGAGCAGTCAATGTATTCCTATGGGGCGAAATGTCATTGTAAACTGTTTGATGTAAACACCTTCTTTTAACTGTTAAGGGTTAATGCCACACGGTCAATGTTAGGCTTGCACAGATCGGGAGGACCTTAAGAACATTCCTGAGGTCAAATTGTGTTTCTAACCTTAACGGTACTCTCTCTGGCTCCCAAAAGCAAATCAAATTGACATTGAGGTCAAAAGGTCATTTTGCTCTGTCTTCTTGTCACTGTCGCTGCGCTCAGACCGAGTGAGCTACGGTCAAGCGGGGCATCTCGTTGAACTCGGCACGGCCTGGAGACTATGGTGATGTAATTTTAGTGGTGATTTCAGAATGATATTTTGGTGCATTCATGGAAGGCGCTGTGAATTTTGGGCCTGCTCTGAAATATGTGATAGTTGGCTTCTAAAGGAGTTGGAAAAAGTGAGTTTGGAGTCAGATGGTATCAGTTTCGTGTCTGAAAAGATGTAATTGACTTATGGACACTTGCTAGTTGACTTTTGTTGACACTTGCTAGTTGACTTGCTAGTTGACTTTTGTCCATTTGCAATATGTTTCAACGGGGAGGTACCATGAGGAAAAAGCGACATGATGAAATTTCACGCAACGAGCGATGGAGAGGAACCACTATCACTGCCCGGCCATCCTGAGGTCATCAGGACGTTGACTTTTGTATTTCTAAAGTATTTAAAGAATGCACGTTACATTTGCAATATGATTCAACATCACATCATATTGCAAATGTAACGGGCATTTGCAATGTGCTTCAACAGTGAAAAACATCACATCATATTGCAAATGTAACGGGAATTCTTTAAATACTTCAAAAATGCAAAAGTCAACGGTCTGATGACCTCAGGATGGCCGGGCAGTGATAGTGGTTCCTCTCCATCGCTCGTTGTGTTAAATTTCATCATGTCGCTTTTTCCTCATGGTACCTCCCCGTTGAAACATATTGCAAATGTACAAAAGTCAACGAGCAAGTCAGTGTCCATCAGTCAAATAGATATTTTCAGACACCAAACTGATACCATCTGACTCCAAACTCACTTTTTCCAACTCCTTTAGATGCCAACTATAACATATTTCAGAGCAGGCCCAAAATTCACAGCGCCTTCTATTTAAACCATAATAAAACAAATAATACGTAGTTATGTTCTAGCTGCGGGTCCAGTTCACACATTATGTTTAACCCTATGTGAAGCGACCTCGAATCCCAAGTTTCGGCTCGATAGGTCATTCGGTGCCCGAGCAAAACCCTAATTGGTGCTGAAATTCCACTTTTTTCATTGCCTTGCTACGGGGTCCTTGAATGAGCAATCAAACAGGCTTGTTGGGGTCTGTCTCTATGGGCCGAGCCGGTTTCAATGCACCTAGTCTTGAGACTCTGGGACTTTTCTAAAGGTCGTCCGTTTCGTTGAGGTCAAAATGAATTGAAAACATGGCAAATACACTATGCTTTTTATCGATCCGAGAACCTTCTAGAGCCACATAATTCACCGTGCACAATCGACTTGAGGTCTAGAACAGGTTTGTAAAGTTTCAGAACTCTAGGTCTGACGGTTCTTTAAAAGTTGGAACAAAAGTAACTACTGCAGGCACTGTCTGCCTCTTAGCCCCTCAGTGTGTCCCTCCATTTCTGTGTGGGTGTGTATATATATTTTTGAAATCTGATGGGATGAATGACTGATTTACAGTTCATGAGGGTTGTCTATTCACATATATGACGTTTTGGAAAGATTTGACATTTTTAACCCTTCGAAACAGCCCATTTTACACCAGTTATGAAACTTCCGGTTGTCACAGGAAGCTATAAATAAACACATATCATCACTGGAGTAGGCTGTTACAGAATCCTGAGTTTTAAGTCTGTATGTTAAAAATGGACTGATCTACACTGGTTTGAATGCAGTGATTTTCACAATTGCAGGCTATGTAAATCAAAACACTTTTAGGGTGAATTTAATCACTTCCGGTTGCTCCAGGAAGCTTAGAATCGACACAGGTAGACCTCATGGTGGCCTGATGGACTGACATCAAAGACAGGTTCATAAGACATTCATAACCCACATAGGCTTCAGGTTGAATTTAGAGGCGCAGTCAATGTATTCCAATGGGGAGACATGTCATTGTAAAGTGTTTGATGTAAACACCTTCTTTTAACTGTTAAGGGTTAATGCCACAAGGTCAAGGTTAGGCTTGCACAGATCGGGAGGACCTAAATAACATTCCTGAGGTCAAATTGTGCTTCTAACCTTAACGGTTCTCTCTCTGTCTCCCAAAAGCAAATAAAATTGACATTGAGGTCAAAGGGTCATTTTGCTCTGTCTTCTTGTCACTGTCGCTGCGCTCAGACCGAGTGAGCTACGGTCAAGCGGGGCATCTCGTTGCACTCGGCACGGCCTGGAGATAATAGTAATGCCATTGCAGGCTTTGTGTGTCTTTAAGCACCATACTTTTTCACTCCATCCTTGCTTTTTGTGTGTCTGTGTTTGTGTGAGAGAGCTTTTCTTTGACATCTGTTGGGAGAAATGACTGATTACAGTTCATGAGGGTTGTCTAATCACACAAGTGAAGTTTTGAAAAGATCTGACCTTTATTACCGTTCAAACCTGACCCTATGGCACCATCTTAAGGTTGACATAGGAAGCTGAAATTGAACACATACCCTCCTTGGGGTAGGCTCTTATTTAATATTGTGTTTTAAGTCTTTATGTTAAGAACTGACTTATTAACAGAGGGTTAAATGAGTGTGTGTTACTTCATAAAATCACATAAAATCACAGAATTCTCGCAGAGCTTCGAGACCCAATTTAAAAATGTTCGTGTGAACAAACTGCAACTGGATCTGTGAATTTTTGGAGAAAAAAAATTCCTCTTTGTGAACATCACCAAATGGTCAATGTACGATTTCTCTTAAATTACGATAGATAAACGGCTGGTTCTTTTTTCCCTGACACCGTATGCTTATGTACTTTGACGTGAAGCGGTCAAATTGCACCCTACTTTGCGTTTTTGACCTTTAATCCCAGAAAAATGGCCATAACTCAAAAAGCGCCGAGGCCTCGACGCCATCTTGTTCGGGGCCAACTGCCCTTTACTCCAAACCTACGCTCGCCGAGTTTCGTCTTCGGAATATTTTCCGTTTAGGAGAAAAGGCCGCGCTCGTTTGCCACGTGCTCATGCGCCTGCAATATGATTTATTTTCCCCCTTGTGGGAATTTTCGAGAATGCTGAAAAAAGTCAAACATTTGTTATTTTTATAAAACGGTGACCGAACGTCCGAGACGATTTCTTCGATGACTTCCCGAAAGAGCTCTCCCACGCCCTCGGCCCGACGCCGTCCGCGATTTTCCGAGACGACGTCGGACGTCTAGTAAGGGACCGTACATTTCCAATGGGAGAATCTTCACCGATCATACGGCTCCCGTACTAGATGTCCCTTAAGGTATGTTAGCGATCGTAACAATCCAGCAAAAGATATATAATTTGACTAACCTTGATAAACTTCATCAGATGACAGTACTGTAACATCATATTACACAATGCATATAGGTTTTGTTCGAAAATGTGCATATTTAGCAGCACAAATCGTGGTTATACAATGTGATCAGTGGCAACATTTCAGGCATTCTGGCCGGCGCCATCTTGGAGAGGCACCTAATCTAATCGATAAATAATCGTAAACTTGACTAAAAAATACAGGTTGGACAGCAAATGAAAGATGCATTAGTTATTAATGCAACCGCTGTGTTAGATTTTTAAAATTAACGTTACTAGACATACAGTGTGCGTTACAGCCAGACCAGTGCCGAAATTAATGGCGGACAAATCCTTTTACATTTTTCCACATAAATACGAATTAAATCATAAATAGCTCTTACTTTTGGACGAGCTTCCATCAGAATCTTGGGCAAGTTGTCCTTTGTCCAAAAGAATCGTTGCTCGGTTGTAAAACGTCCTCTTCAACTTTGGAAATAGCAGCTAACGTTAGCTATGTGGCGCAGACATGCCCAAATCTTCAAAACGCAATACTAAGGAAATTCCGAAAATCTCAATATACTCGCATAAACTGATATAACTCGGTTTAAAATAACTTCGTTATGATGTTTCTAACACCTATATCGAATTAAATCACAGACGGATATTTCTAAGGCTGTCACGTTCCTGACCTGTTTTCTGTTAGTTTTTGTATGTGTTAGTTGGTCAGGACTTGAGTTTGGGTGGGCAGTCTATGTTTTCTGTTTCTATGTTGGTTAATGGGTACCTAATATGGTTCTCAATTAGAGGCAGGTGGTTTTCATCTCCTCTGATTGAGAATCATATTAAGGTAGGTGTTGTCACATTGTTTGTCGTGGGTGGTTGTCTTCCGTGTCTGTGTCTGCGCACCACACGGGACTGTTTCGGTTGTTCGTTCGTTTGATGTAGTCTGTTCCTGTTCGTGAGTTCTTCGTGTAGTTATGTAAGTTCCATGTTCAGGTCTGTCTACGTCGTTTTGTTATTTTGTAATTTTCCAAGTGTTTTTCGTGTTCGTGTTCGTCTTTAAATAAATTTCAATATGTCATCACACCTCGCTGCATTTTGGTCGAATCCTTGCTCCTCCTCTTCGGATGAAGAGGAGGAGGAGAACCGTTACAAAGGCCGATAACTTGAGCATTTCCGAACGCAATGCTGAGGTCCTGCTTTGCGCAATGACGAACAATGAAAAGAGTGCACCCATTTACATTTACATTTAAGTCATTTAGCAGACGGTCTTATCCAGAGCGACTTACAAATTGGTGCATTCACCTTATGATATCCAGTGGAACAACCACTTTACAATAGTGCATCTAACTCTTTTAAGGGGGGGGGTTAGAAGGATTACTTTATCCTATCCTAGGTATTCCTTAAAGAGGTGGGGTTTCAGGTGTCTCCGGAAGGTGGTGATTGACTCCGCTGACCTGGCGTCGTGAGGGAGTTTGTTCCACCATTGGGGTGCCAGAGCAGCGAACAGTTTTGACTGGGCTGAGCGGGAACTGTACTTCCTCAGAGGTAGGGAGGCGAGCAGGCCAGAGGTGGATGAACGCAGTGCCCTTGTTTGGGTGTAGGGCCTGATCAGAGCCTGAAGGTACGGAGGTGCCGTTCCCCTCACAGCTCCGTAGGCAAGCACCATGGTCTTGTAGCGGATGCGAGCTTCAACTGGAAGCCAGTGGAGAGAGCGGAGGAGCGGGGTGACGTGAGAGAACTTGGGAAGGTTGAACACCAGACGGGCTGCGGCGTTCTGGATGAGTTGTAGGGGTTTAATGGCACAGGCAGGGAGCCCAGCCAACAGCGAGTTGTAGTAATCCAGACGGGAGATGACAAGTGCCTGGATTAGGACCTGCGCCGCTTCCTGTGTGAGGCAGGGTCGTACTTTGCGAATGTTGTAGAGCATGAACCTACAGGAACGGGTCACCGCCTTGATGTTAGTTGAGAACGACAGGGTGTTGTCCAGGATCACGCCAAGGTTCTTAGCACTCTGGGAGGAGGACACAATGGAGTTGTCAACCGTGATGGCGAGATCATGGAACGGGCAGTCCTTCCCCGGGAGGAAGAGCAGCTCCGTCTTGCCGAGGTTCAGCTTGAGGTGGTGATCCGTCATCCACACTGATATGTCTGCCAGACATGCAGAGATGCGATTCGCCACCTGGTTATCAGAGGGGGGAAAGGAGAAGATTAATTGTGTGTCGTCTGCATTGCAATGATAGGAGAGACCATGTGAGGATATGACAGAGCCAAGTGACTTGGTGTATAGCGAGAATAGGAGAGGGCCTAGAACAGAGCCCTGGGGGACACCAGTGGTGAGAGCACGTGGTGCGGAGACAGATTCTCGCCACGCCACCTGGTAGGAGCGACCTGTCAGGTAGGACGCAATCCAAGCGTGGGCCGCGCCGGAGATGCCCAACTCGGAGAGGGTGGAGAGGAGGATCTGATGGTTCACAGTATCAAAGGCAGCCGATAGGTCTAGAATGAGAGCAGAGGAGAGAGAGTTAGCTTTAGCAGTGCGGAGCGCCTCCGTGACACAGAGAAGAGCAGTCTCAGTTGAATGACTAGTCTTGAAACCTGACTGATTTGGATCAAGAAGGTCATTCTGAGAGAGATAGCAGGAGAGCTGGCCAAGGACGGCACGTTCAAGAGTTTTGGAGAGAAAAGAAAGAAGGGATACTGGTCTGTAGTTGTTGACATCGGAGGGATCGACCGGCCATCTAGAGGTGGGAAGAGGGTACCAAAGAAGCGGAGGAAGGGTAGTGTGGAACCTGCTGGTAGAGAGGTAGAGGGGCAATGGCACTCTGTGCTGGAGGAAGATGTGGAGCCCAGGGCTCCAATTTTCCGACCTAAACGGCAACCGGGACCCCAACTGGATATGACTTCGAAGTATAGCCCGATGCAACTTTTCCAACTGTTTTTCACCCCGGCAGTTGTTGATTCCCTTGTTTGTAATACTAACAAGTATGGGGCTCGGAAGCAAGCAGGAAAGAAACAGGCATGGAAGCCCATTTCCATGTCAGACCTTTTCTGCTACCTTTCACTGGTAATTTACATGGGGCTGGTGAAGTTCAAAACCCTAAAGGATTACTGGAAAACATCCGAACTCTATCAACTGCCTTTCCCCCCCACTGTCATGTCCTCTACCAGGTTTTTAAATATCTCACGGGCGCTGCACATCAGTGACCCAGAAGATGATGAGGAGAATGACAGGAGGAGAGGCACCGCACGGTTTGACAGGCTCTGCAAAGTCAAACCTCTCTACCACAGCATGGTTGAGGCTTGCAAGACCCATTTTCAGCCCGCACAGAACTTGTCCATAGATGAAAGGATGGTAGCCTCAAAGGCCAGAATTGGACTAAAACAATACATGCGTAACAAGCCAACTAAGTGGGGTTACAAGCTGTTTGTTTTGGCTGATTCTGTGTGTGCATTTTTTTGTCTATGAGGGGAAGAACACTTGTGCGACTGGTAAGGGACTGAGCTATGACTCTGTGATGGCATTATTGGATTTCCAACTGCTGGGGAAGGGCTACAAACTCTTTGTGGACAACTTTTACACAAGCCCTACCCTGTTTACAGACCTGAGGAAGCGGGATGTGTGGGCTTGTGGCACCATTCGTACCAACAGGGTGGGCTTTCCAAAGACGAAGGTAAATGACATGCCTAAGCGGGCTGAGCGGGGTACCATGCGATGGATCCGTGAAGATGGCCTGCTGTTTGTGAAGTGGATGGACACTCGAGAGGTCGTGATGTGTTCGACTATTCACAAGTCATTCAATGGCGACCATGTCAGTAGGCGTGTAAAAGATGCTTTGGGTGCATGGAACAACAAAAATGTCCCCATTCCTGCAGCCATCAAGGACTACAACAAGAGCATGGGAGGTGTAGATCTGTCAGACGCACTGATAGGGTACTATAATGTTCTTCATAAAACCAAGAGGTGGTACAAAACATTGTTTTACCACTTCATTGACATTGCTGTGGTGAATTCCTTCATCCTGCAGAAGGAAATGGCGAAGAGCTGTGGACAGCCCCCCATCGCACAGCTAGCCTTCAGGGAGCTGCTCATCAAGGAGCTTGCTGCCTATCGCACAAATCCCACTGCATCACGCTCTGCCCCCTCTACCTCTGCCAGCTCTACTCCTGCCTCCAGTGGTGTTCATATGCCACAGTTCATTACTGCAGGCATGACTGTGCCTCATGGACAAAAGGCCACAGCATGGAGGCGTCGTTGTGTTCTGTGTCACATGAAGTCCCCCATCATCTGCACCACGTGTTCAGTTTGTCTCTGCTTTACCTCAGAAAGAGACTGCTATGGGACATGGCACAGGCAGAAAAATATTGTGTAGAGGACTTCTAAAGGCTCTACCCCTGTATTTATTTCTATATTTTTTTCTAATATTTTTTTAAACATTTTTATATTTTTTTGTGTGTTTAGAATTGCTTTTTGATATGTTGTATATAGTTATTTGCACTGTTGTATATAGTTATAGGTCATTTCACCAATTCGGCCACTTGGGCACATTTGGGCAACTTGTGTGGGACACCTGGGTGACTTCATGCTAAATGTCATGTAGCTCACCCATTCCTGAAGTTATCAGTCTAAAACTTTGCACAACTACAGTTGGCCTCTTGTGTTGTCCATCCAAATTGTCCCCAGCATCCTATCTAACTGTTTGGCTATTCCAGTACATGTGAAAGATGATGCTACAACAATAAAAAAACAAAAACGTATGTTTATTTCCTTGTATTTTCTTCTACCAGATCTATTGTGTTATATTCTCCTACATTCAATTAACATTTCCACAAACTTCAGAATGTTTCCTTTCAAATGATACCAAGAATATACATATCCTTGCTTCTGGAGCTGAGCTACAGGCAGTTAGATTAGGGTATGTCTTCAGGCGGAAATTGAGAACAAGGGTTGCAGCCATAAAAGGTTAACCTTGTTCTGAACACCTCCAAAACAAAGGTCATGTGGTTTGGTAAGAAAAATGCCCCTCTTCTCACCGGTTTGATTACTACCTCTGAGGGTTTAGAGCTTGACGTAGTCACCTTTCACAAGTACTTGGAAGTATGGCTGGGTGGTACACTATTCTTATCTCAGCACATATCAAAGCTGCAGGCTAAGGTTAAATCTATACTTCGTTTCCTCTACCGTAACCGTTCCTCTTTCACCACAGCTGCCAAACTAACCCTGATTCAGATGACCATCCGACCCATGCTAGATTACAGAGATGTAATTTATAGATCAGGTAAGGGTGCTCAAGTGACTAGATGTTCGTTACCATTCGGCCATCAGATTTGCCACCAATGCTCCTTATAGGACATATCATTGCACTCTATACTCCTCTGTAAACTGGTCATCTCTGTTTACCAGTCAGAAGACACACTGGTTGATGCTTATTTATAAAACCTTCTTAGGCCTCACTATCTGAGATATCTACTGCAGCCCTCATCCTCTACATACAACACCTGTTCTGCCAGTCACATTCTGTTAAAGGTCCCCAAAGCACACACATCCCAGCTAGCGACTGGAACGAGCTGTAAAAAAACACTAAAACTGGATCGTTTGATCTCCATCTTCATTCAAAGACTCAATAATGGACACTTACTGACAGTTGTGGCTGTTTCATGTGATGTATTGTTGTCTCCAGCTTCTTACCCCTTGTGCTGTTGTCTGTGCCCAATAACATTTGTACCATGTTTTGTGCTGCTACAATGTTGTGCTGCTGCCATGTTGTGTTGCTACCATGTTGTTGTCATGTTGTGTTGCTTCCATGCTATGTTGTCTTAGGTCTCTCTTTATCTCCAAAACCAGTGGCATGTCATTAGTAGAGATTGAAAAAAGTAAAGGGCCTAGAAAGCTGCCCTGGGGAATTCTTGATTCTACCTGGATTATGTTGGAGGCTTCCATTAAAGAATACCCTCCGTGTTTTTTTTAGACAGGTAACTCTTTATCCACAATATATCAGAGGGTGTAAATCCGTAACATATACACTGCCGTTCAATTTTGCGGTCCCTTAGAAATGTCCTTGTTATTGAAAGAAAAGCAAAAGTTTTGTCCTTTAAAATAACATCAAATTGATCAAAAATACAGTGTAGACATTGTTAATGTTGTAAATTACTATTGTAGCTGGAAACGGCAGATTTTGTTAATGGAATATCTACATAGGCGTACAGAGGCCCATTATCAGCAACTATCACTCCTGTGTTCCAATGGCACGTTGTGTTAGCTAATCAAAGTTGATAATTTTAAAAGGCTATTTGATCATAAGAAAACCCTTTTGCAATTATGTTAGCACAGCTGAAAACTGTTGTGCTGATTATGATTAACTTTTACTTGGTACTCATCCCGGATCCGGGAGCACCCTCATGAATAAAAAAGCTGACTAGCATAGCCTAGCATAGCGCCACAAGTAAATACTAGCATCTAAATATCATGAAATCACAAGTCCAAGACACCAGTTGAAAGATACACATCTTGTGAATCCAGCCATCATTTCTGATTTTTAAAATGTTTTACAGGGAGGACACAATATGTAAATCTATTAGCTAACCACGATAGCAAAAGACACAACTTTATTTTTTCCACCATTTTTTTCCTGCATAGGTAGCTATCACAATTTCGACCAGATAAAGATATAAATAGCCACTAACCAAGAAACAACTTCATCAAATGACAGTCTGATAACATATTTATTGTATAGCATATGTTTTGTTAGAAAAATGTGCATATTTCAGGTATAAATCCGAAGCAGCCAGAATAATTACAGAGACCAACGTCAAATACCTAAATATTCATCATAAAACATTTCTGGAAAATACACAGCGTACAGCAAATGAAAGACCAACATCTTGTGAATCCAGCCAATATGTCAGATTTTTAAGTGTTTTACAGCGAAAACACAATATAGCATTATATTAGCTTACCACAATAGCCAGAAACACAAGCCGCTTACCAGCAGCAAAGGTTAGCGATCCTAACAAACCAGCAAAAGATATATAATTTTTGACTAACCTTCATATACTTCATCAGATGACAGTCCTGTAACATCATATTACACAATGCATATAGGATTTGTTCGAAAATGTGCATATTTAACGGCACAAATCGTGGTTATACAATGTGATTAGTAGTCAAACTTCAAGCAATCTGTCCGGCGCCATCTTGGAGAGGCACCTAATCTAATCGATAACTAATCATAAACTTGACTAAAAAATACAGGTTGGACAGCAAATGAAAGATATATTAGTTCTTAATGCAATCGCTGTGTTAGATTTTTTAAATTAACGTTACTACGATATACAGCGTGCGCTAAAGCGAGACCGCACCGCAATTCATGGCGGAATTATTATTAATACCTCTTACTATTTGTTGAGCTTCCATCAGAATCTTGGGCAAGGTGTCCTTTGTCCAGAACAATCGTCTTTTGGTTGAAAGATGTCCTCTTGAACTGTGTAATTAGCAGCTAACGTTAGCCATATGCCGGAGAGGTGTCCAACTCGCGACGACGCATGACAAAGAAATTCCAGAAAATCGCAATAAATTGCTATAAGTCGGTTTAAATTAACTACCTTATGAAGTTAAGACAAAAATCAAATTAAATCAGAGCCGGAGATATAGAGCTGCTAAAACGAAAGCTTTTCAGGACGCCATGCTGCTGTCCCTCCTGCGTCAGGCCCCCCGTTGAAAAGGTCGGACCTTCCGTTCCAAAAGCTTTTATAGTGCCCCAGATGGTGCAATCCACTCCATTCAAATTCTCACCGCTTACTGACATCTAGGGGAAGGCGTATGCAGTGCATGTAGCCCCATAGCTTACATGGGAATTTATAAACTGACCCTGGAACAGAGACCTCGATTTCAGAAATCTCACTTCTTGACAGGAAGTGTGCTGCAGAATGAGTTCTGTTTCACTCAGAGAAATAATTCAAACGGTTTTAGAAACTAGAGAGTGTTTTCTATCCAATAGTAATAATAATAATATGCATATTGTACGAGCAAGAATTGAGTACGAGGCAGTTTAATTTGGGAACAAATTTTTTACAAAGTGCCAACAGCACCCCCTATTGAGAAAAGGTTTTAAAGAAGCAATAAAACTGGCCTTTTTTAGACTAGTTGAGTATCTGGAGCATCAGCATTTGTGGGTTTGATTACAGGCTCAAAATGGCCAGAAACAAAACTTTCTTCTGAAACTCGTCAGTCTATTCTTGTTCTGAGAAATGAAGGCTATTCCATGAGAGAAATGGCCAAGAAACTGAAGATCTCGTACAAGGCTGTGTACTACTCCCATCACAAAACAGCACAAACTGGCTCTAACAGAATAGAAAGAGGAGTGGGAGGCCCCGGTGCACAACTAAGCAAGAGGACAAGTAGATTAGAGTGTCTAGTTTTAAAAACAGAAGCCTCACAAGTCCTCAACTGGCAGCTTCTTTTAATAGTACTCCCAAAGCACCAGTCTCAACGTCAACAGTGAAGAGGCAACTCCGGGATGCTGGCCTTCTAGGCATAGTTGCTCTGGCCAGGGTCTGTGTTCTTTTGCCCATCTTAATCTTTTTTTTTTTTTGGCCATTCTGAGATATGGCTTTTTCTTTGCAACTCTGCCTTTTTTTCTTTTGCCCAACTCCTCTGGGAGTCTTTGCAGCGGGTAGATGGTGCAGGTATCATTGCCAGAATGATCTAGCTTCGTTGCATTGCTCGGCAAAAATATTCTGTTCCTGTTGTCATTGTCATCTTCTTCATCTTTGGCGGTATAGATTGACGAATCCTGAAATTGACATCTGCTGTTTTAGATTGAACGATCAAATCTCAGTTATTGTTTTCATATCTACAAAAAATGATTTGTTTTCTTTACTTTCAGAGTGCGAGCTGATCAAGGGGTTGAAAATGTAGATATTGCCAGACGTTCACTGTCCGAGGAACAGGCCGTGGAAGCTTTATCGCTGGCAAGTGTCCATAACCAGAGGTAATTAAACTGTTCTGTGTTTTCTCTCTTCCTGTCTTGTTGTACATGGAACCTGTCTCACATGCACAGTTTGGAGGAAGAAGGATACCTTGACCTGTCGCATTCTATCCACCTCTTCTGTGTGGGATATGCATTCCTACCTCGTCTGCGGGCAAATCTGCAGCATTTCATAGAGAGTTGGAATAATCACCCTTTAAGTACAGAGGCGACCTTGACACCTCACCAGCAGTGGCATATCGGAATGCTCCCAACACCTGTGCGCATTTTTGTTTTTGCCTTAGCACTACACAGCTAATTCAAATGAGCCTCAAGCTTCTAGTGGTATTTATTCTTCTATTTGGTGGTTTGTCCACCAGAGGTCATAATGTCCTTTGTAGCGCTTCTCTGGTAGTGGAGTGGTTGTTAGTACTATTACTTCAGATGTACCAACGGTTGTCTGTGGGGATTCTCCTTCCCACCTTGTGTCTTTAGTCAACATTATAGGATCACATTTACATGTACAGCTGCAGACAGTAAATGTTTCTGGTCTGCTAGGTGATCTTCACTCGTGTTGAGGTTGAGAGCTTCAGAGTTTCTAACCATTTGAAGGTGTAGACCACGGTCTCACGTCTTTTGGTCTCGTAGTTGTCTCAGAGTTTAAACCATTTGTAACAGCTCGCACTGTACGTCGGCTGGTCTCGTAGTGGTCTCAAGGTTGATTATTCAGGTTCAGGCTCCCACCACTTTACATGCCAGCAGCAACCTGGCATGTTTTGGTCTTGCAGTTGTAATAATTTGTGATGTCCGGTGTTACGTACACTTCTTGGAAGAGGGAATGCAACACCCTGCTACAACTCAACTCCCTGTGGCGTGAAAGATGAACGGGACTGAAGGTGCGAGTAAGGATGACAAAGGCAGAGAATTTACCATTTCATACATTTGGTGAAAAGGGGCTGGACGGAACCAAAGCAAAGAAAGTTAAAGGTAAAGAGCCCCCTCTCCTACCTTACCTGCCAACCAACTACTTACCTAACTATCACCACCTGGTGCACTAACCAAAATACAAAGGATGGTCCGCCCAGGTCTTACCTAGTGTGCATATACAGTAAATACTATGGGTTATGTATGCCCGCAGGCCTCTTGCCTAAGCACTCCCTAGGTGCCTTCCCCTTCCCCCCTGGGAACAAATGAAACAGAACAATTACAAACAATTTCAATAATCAAAACAGTCCTTTGGACATAAACATACCTCCGCAGGACCGGCTACAAAATACTTCAAAATTAAAATATCTGAGAAACAACTAACACAGTACATCAAAGAAGCTCTCTCTGAGCAACAACTAACCATCTCTCTCAGCAACAACCTAAACAGGACATTTCAATCAGCTCTCTCCTAACAAAGGAACACTTGCTTTTCTAGCTTCAGAAGGAGACTGTAATGGGATACAGCTGTATCCTCTGACGAGAGGGCGGTGTCAGCTCCAATTAGCAATGGGGCCAACCAATCAGCTGCTTGGGGGAAATTGCATTTCTATCTTCACAAAAGTATTTTCATATTTAATCATATATTTTACACAACACTTAGATGCAGACCTGACACAGAATGCATACACTTTCAGAGTTACAATTACTTTTTTATACCATCCTTAAAGACATCACAAAATAATAAACAATCTAACATGACGATTCTTTAGATTCCCCGGACCATTCTTAACATCTTATGAATATTGTTCTAAAGTTCATTCTCTTGGAGAAAAAAGGTTTTGGCGCCAAAAGTCTCTCTGTAGCAAAGAGATTTTTGTCTTCCCATATTAGAGAGACAGAGGGAGAGTTCTGCAAACTATTTATGACCGGTGTAAGTCATTAAACCGGCCCAACTCCCCGCTCTCCTCTCCTGTGGGAAAGAGGGGGGGGGGGGTCTGGCTATCTGTCAGCCATTGCCAGCTGATCTGGCACCTTTGATCCTCACCAAGGAGAGAGAGTCATGACAATGTCTTAATCAAAAATACGGATTGCCTCTTATCCTCTTGTCAAACCCTTATGCCATAGTTTGTATATCTCAATTGTCATTAGAAACCACATTGGTTTAGCAAGTCAGCCATATCACCTTTGTTTTTTAAAAAGGCAGTAAATGAGGCTGAATGAACTGTTTCACTGCCAGACAAGGCTCCGCTGATAGCCAGGTGTAGCAGTGGTAAGATGTTGGGACTGCTGTTGGGACAGCTTTATGTAGGCCATTTGTGGGCACTGATTGTCAAAGCTACAGTGCAATGAATGTATTTTTTGTGTTGTATTGTGTAGTGGCTTTGCTGACATTCATCCCACTTGATATTTTTCTTGCGCCACCAAGATTTACATGCTAAAATCGCCACTGTCTGTGTACCACCCATACCTACCTCACAACTGATTGGCTCAAATGCATTAAGAAGAAAATCCACAAATTAACTTTTGACAAGGTACACCTATTAATTGAAATGCATTCCATGTGACTACCTCATGAAGCTGGTTGAGAGAATGGTAAGAGTGTGCAAAGACCTTGAAGAATCTCAAACCTCAAATATATTTTGCTTTGTTTAACACTTTTTTGGTAACTACATGATTCCATATGTGTTATTTCATAGTTTTAGTGTCTTCACTATTATTATCCAATGTAGAAAGGTGTGTCCCAACTTTGGTCTGGTACTGTATGTTACATTCCGACTTCACAAAACATTCATCATGTTCCATATCTATGGGATCCCTAGTTTATTGCCATACCTCCAAAATCAAGTCGCTGTCATGCCTCCCTTGGAGGTTTGGAGAATTTTGTATTGCAAAAATGGTTAGAATGGTCTGCTGGCTCCCAGCAGCAATGTTTGATTGGATGTTATATTGAGAGAACCCACCCCCAGATGCACATTGTTGTTATGTTCATCACTATTTTCAGACTGGGAAGGACACATTTTGAAGAGAGTTGTTTATGCTAGTTGGTAACATTGCATAAAATGGAAGAGAACCTGGAGGAAAAGCTGCATTTTGTTTATCAGAAGTGTGATCTATACACACAATAGACATACATCACAATAGATCAAGAATGTTGCCGGAGGGGATGGCTGCCGTTTTTTGGGCTCCTAACTAATTGTGCTATTTTGTGTGCTTTTTTGCATTTTTTGTAACTTGTTTTTTACATAATGTGGATGCTACCGTCTCTTTTGACAGAAAAGAGCTTCTGGATGTCAGAACAGCGATTACTCACCTCGACTGGAGGAAGATTTTCTCTTTAATGAGTCGGACATGAAGGATATAATGTTGCTCCCAAATCCCTGTCATTCGCATGAAGAAAATAAGGACATACAGGGGGCGGAGATCAGGTTGCCTTGTGAGAATTCGTTGGCGAGTGGGTAACCCGACTCTGGCATCCGTTCTATTAACCAAAGTGAGATCACTGGAGAATAAATTGGATGAGCTCTGTTCGACGGGACATTAAAAACTGTAATATCTTATGTTTCACCGAGCCATGGCTGAACGGTATATAATATAACAGATAATATACAATTGGCTGGGTTTTCCAAGCATCGGCAGGACAGAACAGCTACGTCCGGCAAGACAAGGGCTGGGGGTGTGTTGTCTATTTGTCAATAACAGCTAGTACAAAATGTCTAAGGTAGTTTCAAGGTATTGCTTGCCTGAGGTAAAGCTCCTCATGATAAGTTGTAGACCACACTATCTACCAAGAGAGTTTTCATCTATATTTTTCATAGCCATCACCAGAAACCAATACTGGCACTAAGACCGCATTCAACGAGCTGTATAAGGCCATAAGCAAACAAGAAAAATGCTTATCCAGAAGCGGCGCTCCCAGAGCCGGGGACTTTGGTGCAGGCAAATTTAAAAGGGAAACAATCATTAAATAATAAGAGTCCAATAAAAGTTTCTGAGGCAGTCTCTGCCACCCTCTGGTGCCAGGAGGAACCATTACAGTCCCCCCCTCCCACCCTCTAGTAGCGGCTCCAGCCGTGGCGCCTTGGAGACCACCACGTAGTTGTTTGAAGTCTCTAACAAGACCCGGATCCAGGAAGTCCCGGGCAAGCACCCACGCCCACTCACCGGGACCGCAGCCCTCGAAGTCCACCAGGTACTGCATGATCCTTTGGACCCAATGAGCCTCCAACATGCTGGACCATTGAGTGGGCGGAGGAGCAGGTGTTGGGGGAGAGAATGGACTGGTCCTTACCAGCTTGAGACAGGAGACATGAAAGGATGGACAGACCCTCATGGTCCTGGGAAGCTGGAGATGATAGCTGACCGGGTTGATGCGACTCAGGATCTTGAATGGTCCTATGTAGCGAGGAGCAGGCAGTCCAGTGGACGAGTTCGGCAGTGTGTTACGAGCATACTCCGCCCAGACTAGGAACTTGCTCCAATTGCTGGTCTGAGTGGAGATGAAGCAGCAGAGGAACTTCTCCAGCTCCTATTTGGCCCGCTCAGTTTGCCCATTCGACTGAGGGTGGAACCCCAAGGACAGACTCACCAATGCCCCCAACAGGGAACAGAAGGTCTTCCAATACGTGCAACAAACTGGGGCCCAAGATCTGAGACAATGTCCTGGGGAAGACTGTGTAGTCGAAAGACATGGGTAATCATGAGATCAGCGGTCTCCTTCGCTGAGGGAACTTGGGTAAGGAGATGAAATGGGATGCCTTGGAGAATCGATCGACGACCACCAGGATAGTGGTAAGCCCTTGAGATGGAGGTGACCCTCTGATTAAGTCTACAGACAGATGAGACCAGGGACGGCTGGGGATGGGCAAAGGTTGGAGCAACCCGGCCGGTCACTAACGTGAAGACCTGCTTTGAAAACAGATGGAACAGCACCACAACAAAGGATCTCACATCCTCCATTATGTTGGGCCACAAGAATTTCCGCCTCAGGATCTCCAGTGTCCAATTAACCCCCGGATGCCAAGTTAATTTAGAGGAGTGTACCCATTGTAGTACTCGGGACCGGGCTGATCAATGAATGTAAAGTCTGTTAGTGGGTCCCCTGCCGGGGTCAGGTTCTCGGGTCTGGGCTTGTCGGACCGTGATCTCAATACTCCATATCACAGGTGCCACAATGCATGAGCTGGGGATGATGGGTTCGGGGCCCCTCTCCTTGTTGAAGACATCATGTTGGCGGGACAGGGATTCTGTCTTCTGATTCTTGGATCCCAGGCAATAGGCTAGTGTGAAATCGAACCTGTTAGGCTGGTGAGCATTCAACCTCTTGGCTTCTTGATTGTAGACCAAGTTCTTATGTTCCGTCCAGATCACGAAAGGATGAGGTGCCCCCTCCAACCAATCTCCACCACACAAGAGCCCACTTAACTGCCAAGATCTACCGTTTGCCTACATCGTAGTTGCGTTCTTCTGGCAAGAACCGCTTGGAAAGAAAGGCTCATGGGTGCAGTTTCTTGTCCTCCTCATTCTGCTGTGAAAGGACCGCCCCTGCTCCAGTGTCCGAGCCATCCACCTCCACCACAAAGGGATGAGTCGGATCAGGATGAACGAGGATGGGTCCAGAGGTGAAATGTTCCTTAACTTCTCACGAGTCACCAACCCTGATCCGGTAGCACCCCCCCCCCCCCCCACCCCCCACTGATTAGCATAGCTAGCATAGCGTCACAAGTAACTTGTAGCATCTAAATATCATTAAATCACAAGTCCAAGACACCAGATGAAAGATACAGGTCTTGTGAATAAAGCCACCATTTCAGATTTTTAAAATGTTTTACAGGGAAGACACAATATGTAAATCTATTAGCCTACCACGTTAGCAAAGGAGAGGATTTTTTCACTCCCAACAGTTTTTCCCTGCGTCAGTAGCTATCACTAATTCGACTAAATAAAAATATATATAGCCACTAACCAAGAAACAAATTCATAAGATGACAGTCTGATAACATATTTATGGTATACCATAGTTTTTTTTTTTTAAATGTGCATTTTTCAGGTATAAATCACAGTTCTACATTGCAGCTGCAATCTGAAAAGGTGCCGACCAAGCCAGAACAATTACAGAGACCAACGTCATATAACTAATTACTCATTTTAAAACATTTCAGAAAAATACACAGCGTACAGATATTGAAAGCCCAACATCTGGTGAATCCAAACAATATTTCAGATTTCTTAAATGTTTTATAACGAAAACAAAATGTAGCGCTAAATTAGCATAGCTATACCAGGCAGATTCGGCTGGGCGCCCACGGCAAGATCACATGCACAACAGATATGATATAACATCGTAAATTGGGTCTTACTATGGCTGATCTTTCATCAGAATGTTGATCAAAGTGTCCTTTGTCAAGATGAGTTGTTGGTTCCGTTCAGAGTCGTTCCTTTCCCACTCCATTTAGCACAGGTACCGGTCGAGTGGCACGGATTTCTCAAACGATACTAAAATCTAACAACGGAACACCGAAAAACTCCCTAAAAAATTCAAATAATCTGATTAAACTATATTGAAAAAACATACATTACGATGATCTGGTCACATGTATCAAACAAACTTCGACACGGAGATAATAATGGCCGCACAACAGAAGACAAACGTAGCTCCAATTTCCATGCAACAAAGAACCGGAAGTTGTCGGTCATGCCAAAGATTTTGCTCTCATTTCACGTCAGTCCCAGATAGACAATAAATTTTTCCTCTGACGTCCTCTAGACACCCAGAGGAAGGCCAGTGAGTTGTGTTTCGGGTCATAGGAGGCACGACCATATATAGGCAGAGCTTTGAAGCCAGCATAAACATCTTGATTTTATGTTCTTGGTCATGGAAAGTGCTGTTGAATGACTTCTGTATCACTCAGAGACAAAATTGAAACGGATTTAGAAACTAGGGATTGTTTTCTTTCCAATGGTATGATTCATATGCATATAGTAAGAGCAATAATTGAATAAGAGGCAGTTTAATCTGTAGAGCAAATTATGCTAATGCGAAAATAGCACCCCCTGTATTCTCAAGAGGTTAAGCCCTATGAATGTCAGCCACGGGGTTCCAGCAAAAATGGGTCTGGGACTTGTGGGATAGGACTGTGAGAGGCGCTGCCACCGCACCAAAGTTGCATATAAAACGACTGTAAAAATGGTAAAATCTGAGGAACCGCTGGACCTGCTTGAGTGAGGTGGTAAGGGAAGATCCCCATGAAATGGACAAAAATGAATAGCAAATTATTGCCATTGGGCGAACCATATACACAATCGCAAATAGCACTCAAATGGACGGCAGTTCACTCAAACCTTACAGCAAGTGGAACATAGCAGATGCCAAGTGTCATACCCCAAAAATCCCAAAGATGACGAGCGCGCTCCACCGTTGATTTTCATATGGCAAATGGTCAAAGTCAAGGCCCAAGTGTCAAATTTTGAAACAGTTTTCAAAAATTCATCACCCTCTAAAAAAGTTTAGAAGAAAACAATTATTTTCACTTATACATATGTAATACCCGTATGAACATACTTTTTTCTTATTTATTGAGTTTGTCCATAAGGCCTATGTTTTGTCCATTTGCAATATATTATTTTAGGAAGTCAAAAGTCAGTGAAACATGGCCAAATGGCATAAGAAATGTCCAAATGCCATATATAAGTATTGAAAGTACCAAATCAGGATGTTATGTCCATTTGCCATATATGATCATAGGAAGTCGGCTTCCGAACCCAAAAGTCAAGAAACCATGTCCAAATTGCATAAGAAATGTCTGAATGGCATTTATACTGACCAAATTATATATATCACTATGTTAAGCCCTGAATCAACCTAGAAGGTCTATTTCTCATGTTTGATCATAAGAAGTCATAGGAAGTAAGAATTTGGTGTAATGAGAGAGAAGTGGGACTGTCGTTTTTCTGAAGATTTTTAAAAAAACATCCAAAATAACCAGGGGTGCCCTCTATTGGTGGGCACGGGTGGGGGGTGCTCCCTACCCAGCAATGGACCGCTTGCACCCCCCTAAAGACATTAAAAAACATTTAAAAAATATGATACTGGTAACCTGTTCAGGTAACCAGGCGCACAGCTGTCCATTTGCAATGTCTTACAATGGGCATTTACCATCACAAATTTGACATGCTCCAATATACTGCAGAAATGCCCAATTGACTGGCCCGTTGAACTCGGGATGGCCAGGCAGTGATAGTGGTTCCTCTCCATCGCTCGTTGGTGTTGATTACAGCCTGTCAATTTGTGATGGTTCATCACTGTTTAAACTTATTGCAAACTGACACTTTATAGTGAGGCGACCACGAATCCCGAATTTTGGCTCGATAGGTCATTCAGAGCCCGAGCAGCGACCGTAAAACCTTTTGTCAATAGGGGGTGCTATTTGCACTTTGTAAAAAATTTGTTCCCAAATTAAACTGCCTCGTACTCAATTCTTGCTCGTACAATATGCATATTATTATTACTATTGGATAGAAAACACTCTAGTTTCTAAAACCGTTTTAATTATATCTGTGAGTTAAACAGAACTCAAGTTGGAGCAATTTTCCTGTGAGGAAGTGAGAAGTCTGAAATCATGCAGGCTGTTCTGAGATCGGTTTATTAATTTGCCTGTCTTCTATTGGTTGAGATGCACTGCATACGCCTTCCCCTGGATGTCAGCAAATAGTGAGAATTGGAATGGAGTTGCTAGGCAGATCTGATGCCTTATAAATGGGCTCGGAACGTGATGTCCTCTCTTTCCTTCGTTCGCCATGACGCAAGACAGACCTCAGAATGGCGTTCTAGAAAGCTCCCGTTATAGCCCTTAGATATATCCGGCTCTGATTTTATTCGATATAGGTGTTAGAAACATCATAACGTAGTTATTTTAAACCGAGTTATTTCAGTTTATGTGAGTATATTGCGATTTTCAAAATTTTCTTTGTGCTGCGCAATAGTGAGTTGGGCACGTCTTCGCCACATGGCTAATGTTTACAGCTAATTCCAAAGTTGAAGGCGACAATCTACAACCGAGCAACGATTCTTTTGGACAAAGGACAACTTGCCCAAGATTCTGATGGAAGCTCATCAAAAAGTAAGAACTATTTATGATGTTAATTCGTTGTTCTGTTGAAAAATGTAAAACTCCTATTCCGCCATTGATTTCGATGCGGTCTGGCTTTAACGCACGCTGTATGTCGTAGTAACGTTAATTTTAAAAATCTAACACAGCGGTTGCATTAAGAACTAATGTATCTTTCATTTGCTGTCCAACCTGTATTTTTTAGTCAAGTTTATGATTAGTTACTGATTAGATTAGGTGCCTCTCCCAAGATTTCTTCTGACATATTGTTGGCAGCTTGGCTACTTTTCTCATTGTATAACCACGATTTGTGCCGCTAAATATGCACATTTTCGAACAAACTCTATATGTATTGTGTAATATGATGTTATAGGACTGTCATCTGAAGAAGTATGAGAAGGTTAGTGAAAAAATGTATATCTTTTGCTGGTTTATTCGTTATCGCTATTGTTGGCTTGAATCAATGCTGTTGTGTGGTTCGCTATTGTAGTAAGCTAATATACTGCTATATTGTGTTTTCGCTGTAAAACACTTAAAAAATCTGAAATATTGGCTGGATTCACAAGATCTTTGTCTTTCATTTGCTGTACGCTGTGTATTTTTCATAAATGTTTTATGATGAGTATTTAGGTAATTCACGTTGGTCTCTGTAGTTATTCTAGTTGCTTTGGTGAGAGTTGTGATGGTGGCTGCAATGGTAAACTATGATTTATACCTGAAATATGCACATTTTTCGAACAAAACATATGCTATACAATAAATATGTTATCAGACTGTCATCTGATGAAGTTGGTTCTTGGTTAGTGGCTATTTATATCTTTATTTGGTAAAAATTGTGATAGCTACCTATGCAGGAAAAAAATGGTGGGAAAAAAAAGTTGTGTCTTTTGCTATCGTGGTTAGCTAATAGATTTACATATTGTGTCTTCCCTGTAAAACATTTTAAAAATCAGAAATGATGGCTGGATTCACAAGATGTGTATCTTTCAACTGGTGTCTTGGACTTGTGATTTAATGATATTTAGATGCTAGTATTTACTTGTGACGCTATGCTAGGCTATGCTAGTCAGCTTTTTTACTGATGGGGGTGCTCCCGGATCCGGGATTGTGTGCAACTAGAAGTTAATTAGTGCTGAAAATTCACTATTTCCAGTCATTGCTACAGTCATTCCAGTCATTGCTACGGGGTCCCCGAATGAGCTATTGGACAGAAGCTTTAAGGTCCATCTCTATGGGTCGAGACGGTTTCAATGCACCTAGTCTTGTGATTCTGGGACTTTTCCAAATGTCGTCATTTTCACGATGATGAAAATGAATTGAAGTCAATGCAAATAGATGAGGCTGTTTCTCTGCCTGAGAACCTTCTAGAGCCACATAACTCACCGTGCACTATCGACTTAAGCTCTAGAACATGTATATATAGTTTCAGAGCTCTAGGTCAGACGTTTCTTTGATAGTTCGAACGCAGGTAACTATTGCAGGCTCTGTGTGTCTGTAAGCCTCACACCGTGTCACTCCCCATTGACTGTGTGTGTGAGAGTTCAGAAAATCACAGAAATCACGTAGATTTCCAAAACCCACCGTAAGGAGAGGTTAATCTAAAGTTCCATGTATAATAGTTGTATATTTTATCAATGTTTATTATGAGTATTACTGTAAATTGATGTGGCTCTCTGCAAAATCACCAGATGTTTTGGAGGCAAAACATTACTGAACATAACGCGCCAAAGTAAACTGAGATTTTTGGATGTAAATATGAACTTTATCGAACAAAACATACATGTATTGTGTAACATGAAGTCCTATGAGTGTCATCTGATGAAGATCATCAAAGGTTAGGGATTAATCTTAACTCTATTTCTGCTTTTTGTGTCTCCTCTGGAAAAATGGCTGTGTTTTTCTGTGAATAGGTGCTGACCTAACATAATGATATGTTGTGCTTTCGTCGTAAAGCCTTTTTGAAATCGGACACTGTGGCTGGATTAACAACACGTTTATCTTAAAAATGGTGTAAAATACTTGTATGTATGAGGAATTTTAAGTATGAGATTTCTGTTGTTTTGAATTTGGCGCCCTGCACTTTCACTGGCTGTCGTCATATCGATCCCGTTAATGGGATCCCAGCCATAAATAGTTAATTAATAAGGTCCCCAAAACCAGTGGAAGAAACTAGCCCCATAACATTTTGTATTTATTAAGGATCCCCATTAGTTCCTGCCAAGGCAGCAGCTACTCTTCCTGTGAACCAGCAACATTAAGATGGTTATATATAATAACAAATGTTACATGACATTACATTTCATAGCCCTTTTTACAACACGCTTGCGTCCCACTTGGCCAATAGCCAGGGAAAATGTAGAGCGCCAAATTCAAAAAAATGATATAAAATCAAATTTTCATTAAATCACACATGTAAGATACCAAATTAAAGCTACACTCGTTGTGAATCCAACCGACATGTCAGATTTCAAAAACGCTTTTCGGCGAAAGCATAAGATACTATTATCTGATGATAGCACAACAGTAAACAAAGAGTGTAGCATATTTCAACCCTGCAGGCGCAACACAAAACGCAGAAATAAAATATAAATCATGCCTTACCTTTGACGAGCTTCTTTTGTTGGCACTCCAATATATCCCATAAACATCACAAATGGTCCTTTTGTTCGATTAATTCCGTCCATATATATCCAAATTGTCCATTTATTTGGCGCGTTTGATCCAGAAAAAAACAGCCTCCAATTTGCGCAACGTCACTACAAAATATCTAAAAAAATTACCTCTAAACTTTGCCAAAACATTTCAAACTACTTTTGCAATACAGCTTTAGGTATTTTTAAACGTTAATGATCGATTGAAGATGGGTCTATCTGTTTTCAAAACAGGAGGTCAAAAAACTAACGCTACTTTTCTAGTCTTGCGCAACTCTCAAACAGTACACATGATGTTACACTGATTCCAGATGGCCGTACTTCTTCATTACACAAAGGAATAACCTCAACCAATTTCCAAAGACTGGTGACATTCAGTGGAAGCGGTAGGAACTGCAAACAGGTTGATTAGAAATCTAGTATCCCAATAAACTCATTGAACAGACAGTGACCTAAAAAAAAAAGAATCTGAATGGTTAGTCCTCGGGGTTTTGCCTGCTACATAAGTTCTGTTATACTCACAGACATGATTCAAACAGTTTTAGAAACTTCAGAGGATTTTCTATCCAAATCTACTAATAATATGCATATCTTATATTCTGGGGATGAGTAGAAGGAAGTTGAAATTGGGCACGCTATTTATCCAAAAGTGAAAATGCTGCCCCCTATCCTAGAGAAGTTAAGTAACAGACACATCTCAACATCAACTGTTCAGAGGAGACTGCGTGAATCAGTTCTTTATGGTCGAATTGCTGAAAAGAAACCACTACTAAAGGACACTGTAGCCGGTGGCACTCCTGGCGATCACAAAGAAACCACTCCCTTTGTGATAAATACTGGTGGCCCACTTTGGCGCAGGACATTGCCTACTATGTTAACTTCTTGCAACTATAGGGGGTGCTGTTCCGCATTAGCATATTTGTGTCTCCAAATTAAACTGCCTCGTGCTAAATTCTTGATCGTACAATATGCATATTATTGTTATTATTGGATAGAAAACACCTTCTAGTTTCTATAGAAGTTGGAATTTTGTCTCTGAGTGGTACAGAACAATTTCTACAGCACTTTTCATGACAGGGTTCAGATTTCAGAAATTTTTACCTCTGATCTGGGGTCTGTTTATAAGGCCACAGTGAATGCTATGAAGAAACCGACACTGCCTACGTCTTCCTCTGGGTGTCTGTACGTCATCACGTTTTCAATGAAATCGATGGGACGTTCACAGCCATTATAAATGACAAAAATGTACAGAGACCCCCCTTTCTCAACGTGCGCCTCAAGCGTGAAGGCCATCGGACCTGCCTCGTTCCAAATCGTTTTCTAACCAGCAATATTTCTCCGGTCATGTTTTCAGTCGTTATAGTTGTTAAAAACATCATAATGTAGTGAATTTGAAACGTTTTATAGCAATTTATATCCGTTTAGTGCGATTCTGAGGAATTTATTTGTCGTGCACTCTGAAAGTTTGGACACGTTTTAGGGTGTCGGTCGTTGGTGGTGGACATTTCGAAGGACAGAGGACATCTATCGACCAAAAGACGTTTATAACATAGAAAGGATACATTGCCCAAGAATCTGATGAAAGAACAGCTCAAAGTAAGCAATATTTAATATGATAAATCGTGTTTCTGCCGAAATATTTTAAACGCATATTTCGCCATTTTGTTTGGTATAGCTTCACTTGGCCAACCCTGTATTGAAAAGTAAGGATAATTTTAAAAATGTAAATCAGCGGTTGCATTAAGAACTAATTTGTCTTTCGATTGCTGTCAACCCTGTATTTTTTAGTCAAGTATATGATTAGCTTTCAATTAAACTAGATCACTCTGATAGATGACGTCAGACATATTGAGGCTTGATTTCCTAGTATTTTTATTGTGTAACCACGGTTTTGTATGGCTAAATATGCACCTTTTCGAACAAACTGTATATGTATATTGTAAAATGATGTTACAGGAGTGTCATCGGAAGAATTCTGAGAAGGTTAGTGAAAAAATTAATATATTTTGGCGGTGATTACGTTATAGCGCTCTTTGGCTGGAATCGATGCTCTTGTAACGTTTTCACATGTGGTATGCTAACTTATCGATTTATTGTGTTTTCGCTGTAAAACGCTTAGAAAATCTGAAATATGGTCTGAAATCACAAGAACTGGGTCTTTCCATTGCTATGCTTTGTCTATTCTTATGAAATGTTTTATGATGAGTAAATTGGTCATACACGTTGCTCTATCTAGTAATTCTAGTCAATTTGTGATGGTCGGTGCAATTGTAAACTGTGATTTCTACCTGAAATATGCACTTTTTTCTAACAAAAACTATCCTATACCATGAATATGTTATCAGACTGTCATCTGATGTTTTTTTTTATAGGTTATTGGCTATCAATATCTTAGTTGAGCCGAATTGGTGATAGCACCTGAAGGAGTAAGAAACTGATGGAGTTAGAATAGTGGTGTATTTTGCTAACGTGGTTAGCTAATAGATTTACATATTTTGTCTTCCCTGTAAAACATTTTAAAAATCTGAAATGGTGGCTTTATTCACAAGATCTGTATCTTTCATCTGGTGTCTTGGACTTGTGATTTAATGATATTTAGATGCTACTATCTACTTGTGAAGCTATGCTAGCTATGCTAATTAGTGTGTGGGGGGTGTGGGGGGTGCTCCCGGATCCGGGGTAGAGGCTCGTGAAAGGTTAACTCATGTTCAGTATATACTCAATCCAAAAAGCATGCTCCAGCAGAGAAACTACTTCCCCTTCCTGTGCCTCAGCAGCCTTGGTCACATCTGTCAATAGACATTATTACTTATCTCCCCTCCTCTGATGGATTTCACCACCATTTTGGTTGTTGTGTACAGATTCTCTCAATCCGCTGGGGCACGGTTCCAGCAGGTCTTCCTGCACTATGGCCTTCTGGAGGACATCCAGAAGGCCATGAAAAGCGTGCCCAGAGTAAACTGCCTGCTACTCAGTCATAGTTGCTAATATATGCATATATTATTAGTATTGGATAGAAAACACTCAGAAGTTTCTAAAACTGTTTGAATTATGTCTGTGAGTATAACAAAACTCATATGGCAACAAAAACCTGAGAAAAAATCCAAACAGGAAGTGGAAATTTTCAACCAAGATCCTATTGAAATCACAGCGAGATATGGATGAGTTTGCACTTCCTACGGCTTCCACTAGATATCAACAGTCTGTAGAACCTTGTCTGATGCCTCTACTGTGAAGGGGGGCCAAATGAGAGGGGAATTAGTCAGGTCTGCCATGACCTGACCATTCTTTGACCATGCGCGTTCACATGAGGGAGCTCTGTTCCATCGCTCACCTGAAGTCAATGTAATTCTCCAGTTGGAACGTTATTCAAGATTTATGTTAAAAACATTCTAAAGAATGATTCAATACATCGTTTGACATGTTTCTACTGACTGTTACAGAACTTTTGGATATTTCGTCAGCTTTTAGTGAACGCGCTTCCTGGCGTGGGATTTGTTAACCAAACACGCTACAATAATAGTTTTTTGGACATAACTGATGGACATTACCGAACAAAACTAACATTTCTTGTGGAAGTGGGAGCCCTGGGAGTGCATTCCGACAAAGATCAGCAAAGGTAAGTGAAGATTTATAATGCTTTTTATCAGTTTTGTTGACTGCACAATTTGGCTGGTAACTGTATGGCTTGCTTTTGTGGCTGAACGCTGTTTTCAGATTATTGAATATTGTGTTTTGCCGTAAAGATTCTTGAAATCTGACACAGCGGTTGCATTAAATGAATCACTAACCTTTGATGATCTTCATCAGATGACACTCATAGGACTTCATGTTACACAATACATGAATGTTTTGTTCGGTAAAGTTCATATTATATAAAAAAAAAAATCTCAGTTTACATTGGCGCGTTGTGGTCAGAAATGCATTGTCTCAAACAAACATCCGTTGAAAGTGCATAGAGCCACATAAAATTACAGAAATACTCATCATAAACATTGATAAACTATACAAGTGTTATTCATGGAAATATAGATAAACTACTCCTTAATGCAACCGCTGTTTCAGATTTCAAAAATGCTTCACGGCGAAAGCCCACTTTGCGATTATGTTAGCTAGCCACAGAAACGCATACAGCTATTTTAGCCATTCTAGCCAAGGAGTGTCACAAAAGTCAGAAATAGCATTAAAATGAATCACATACCTTTGATGATATTCATCTGGTGGCACTCCCAGGTCTCCATGTTAGACAATAAATGTTTGTTTTGTTCGATAATGTCCCTCTTTATGAGCAAAAACCTCCTCTTTGTTCGCATTTTTCCAGTAATTCGAATGCAGAAGGCACATGCACTAATTCCAGGATGAAAAGTTTTTAAAAAGTACAATAAAAGTTAGTAGAAACATGCCAAACGATGTTTAAAATCAAATCAAAGTTTTTGTCATAAATAATCAATAATATTTCAACCGGACAAAAGCTTCGTCAATAGGAAAGGAGAAACAAGAAAGGCGCGTTCATGATCAGGGCGCATGGCTGATGAATGTAAATTTCCACTGGTCACTGATTGAAAGTGGTGTATCTCCCTCATTTTTTTGAGTAAAAGCCTGAAACAATGCCTAAAGACTGGTCACATGTAGAGGAAGGCACAGAGCTCGTGAACTGGGTCCTAAGTCTTTGTATGGTGGATAGGCTTTCAATGGAAAAACAGCCTTTCAAAATAATAGTACTTCCGGGTTGGATTTTCCTCGGGTTTTCGCCTGCCATATCAGTTCTGTTATACTCACAGACATTTTTTTAACAGTTTTGGAAACTTTATAGTTTTCTATCCAAATCTACTAATTATATGCATATCCTATATTCTGGGAATGAGTATCAGACAGTTTAATTTTGGCAGGCTTTTCATCCAAAATTCCGAATGCTGCCCCCTACCCTAGTGAAGTTAATTGAGGACCTTGAGGCTGAGGAATGTAACTGTTTTTCATAAATGTTGTGTTTTGTAGTGATTGCTGTTTTGTTTTTCAATGTACTGGTTGTTGTATAGTTCTGATCAGGGCACCCTTGGAAATGAGACCATGGTGTGCTCAGCCAATCACACAGATGCACACTGGCCAGATGTACTTTTTTTGCTTACTCACCCGTTGTTGGACTCTGGCTGATGAGACCTGAAGTGATGAAGGAAACGGATGCATACAGGTCACGAAGAATTCACACTACACAACACTAATATTTATGAAGATAATGTTTGGTCTTTGGGATTCTATGTTTATATATAGATATATATATATATATATATATATATATATATATATATATATATATATATATATATATATATATATATATATATATATATATATATATATATATATATTCTACACACAATAACCCATAATGACAAAGCAAAAACGTCACCTCTGGAGGAAACATGGCACCATCCCTACGGTGAAGCATGGTGGTGGCAGCATCATGCTGTTTTCAGACGTGACGTTTGGCATTCAGGCCAAAGAGTTCAATCTTGGTTTCATCAGACCAGAACATCTTGTTTCTCATGGTCTGAGAGTCTTTAGGTGCCTTTTGGCAAACTCCAAGAGGGTTATCATCTGCTTTTTACTGAGTAGTGGCTTCCGTCTGTCCACTCTACCATATAGACGTGATTGGTGGACTGCTGCAGAGACGGTTGTCCTTTTGGAAGTTTCTCCCATCTCTACAGTGGAACTCTGGAGCTCTGTCAAAGTGACCATCGGGTTCTTGGTCACCGCCCTGACCAAGGCCCTTCTCCCCCAATTGCTCAGCTTGGCCGGGTGGCCAGCTCTGACATGCACTGTCAAGTTTGGGACCTTATATAGACAGTTTTGTGCCTTTTCAAATCATGTCCAATCAATTGAATTTACCACAGGTGGACTCCAATCAAGTTGTAGAAACATCAAGGATGGAATCAGGATGTACTTGAGCTCAATTTGGAGTCTCATAGCAAAGGGTCTGAATACTTATGTATGCTTTCTGAATGCACTGTATGCTGTGCAGCTGAGAGTTGACCTGATGAGCCTTTCCCAGCTTGCTAGTTTATGCTGAATAGCAGGATGGCACTAGTTAAAACTTGTAAAGAACTTTAGCGTCATCCTGATAAGCCCTTCCCAGCTAGCTAGTTCATTCTGGTTAAAATTTGTAAAAGAAAGTGTTTTTTTTGGTTGGATGAGTAATTGGCTCCCTCCCAGTTAGGGGGAGTGATGAGCTCTAAAGCAGAGTCTCACAACTGATATGATAGCATTTGTAGATAATTGGCACTCTTTCTGGGACTCACCCACAAACAGGACCAAGCCTGGCCTGTTGAGGAGTGACGGACTCCATCCTAGCTGGAGGGGTGCTCTCATCTTATCTACGAACACAGACAGGGCTCTAACTCCCCAAGCTCCACAATGAAATAGGGTGCAGGCCAGGCAGCAGTTAGCCAGCCTGACAGCTTGTTGGAGTCTGCCACTAGCACAGTCAGTGTAGTCAGCTCAGATATCCCCATTGAGACCGTGTCTGTGCCTCGACCTAGGTTGGGCAAAACTAAACATGGCAGTGTTTGCCTTAGCAATCTCACTGGAATAAAGACCTCCTCCATTCCTGCCATTATTGAAAGAGATTGTGAAACCTCACATCTCAAAATAGGGCTACTTAATGTTAGATCCCTCACTTCAAAGGCAGTTATAGTCAATTAACTAATCACTGATCATAATCTTGATGTGATTGGCCTGACTGAAAGATAGTTTAAGCCTGATGCATTTACTGTGTTAAATGAGCCCTCACCTCCTGATTACACTAGTGACCATATCCCCCGCGCATCCCGCAAAGGCGGAGGTGTTGCTAACATTTATGATAACAAATTTCAATTTATGAAAAAATACAACGTTTTCGTCTTTTGAGCTTCTCGTCATGAAATCTATGCAGCTTACTCAATCACTTTTTATAGCTACTGTTTACAGGCCTCCTGGGCCCTATACAGCGTAGCCTGACTGCCATTAGGTACCGAGATGAGATCCTCAGACCCCTTGTTAGACCATATGCTGACACATGCACATTTGTGGTCTGCTGGAGGTCATTTTGCAGGGCTCTGGCAGTGCTCCTCCTTGCACAAAGGCGGAGGTAGCGGTCCTGCTGCTGGGTTCTTGCTCTCCTACGGCCTCCTCCACGTCTCCTGATGTACTGGCCTGTCTCCTGGTAGCGCCTCCATGCTCTGGACACTACACTGACAGACACAGCAAACCTTCTTGCCACAGCTCGCATTGATGTGCCGTCCTGGATGAGCTGCACTACCTGAGCCACTTGTGTGGGTTGTAGACTCCGTCTTATGCTACCACTAGAGTGAAAGCACCGCCAGCATTCAAAAGTGACCAAAACACCAGCCAGGAAGCATAGGAACTGAGAAGTGGTCTGTGGTCACCACCTGCAGAACCACTCCTTTATTGGGGGTGTCTTGCTAATTGCCTATAATTTCCACCTTTTGTCTATTCCATTTGCACCACAGCATGTGAAATTTATTGTCAATCAGTGTTGCTTCCTAAGTGGACAGTTTGATTTCACAGAAGTGTGATTGACTTGGAGTTACATTGTGTTGTTTAAGTGTTCCCTTTATTTTTTTTGAGCAGTGTATAAAAAAAACTATCGGCCTATATCGAATTTCAAATTCCTCAAATTTTTCTTTTGAAAATGCTGTAGCGCAGCAACTCACTGCCTTCCTATAGACAAACAATGTATACAAAATGCTTCAGTCTGGTGTTAGACCCCATCATAGCACTGAGACTGCACTTGTGAAGGTGGTAAATTACCTTTTAACTTCTCTGGGATATGTGGGACGGTAGCGTCCCACTTGGCAAAAACACAGAAAAAATGTAGCGCGCCAAATTCAAATATATTACTATAAAAATCAATCTTTCATGAAATCACACATGAAAGACACCAAATTAAAGCTACACATGTTGTGAATCCGGCCGACATGTCTGATTTCAAAAGGATTTACGGCGAAAGCAAACCAAACGATTATGTTAGCTCAGTACATAGCCACAGAAAAACACAGCCATTTTCCCAGCAAAAGATAGTAGTCACAAAAAGATGAAATAGACATAAAATTAATCACTAACCTTTGATGATCTTCATCAGATGACAGTCATAGGACATCATGTTACACAATACATTTATGTTTTGTTCGATAATGTGCATATTTATATCCACAAATCTCGGTTTACATTGGCGCCATGTTCAGAAATGCCACCAAAATATCCGGAGAAATAGCATAGAGCCACGTCAAATAACAGAAATACTCATCATAAACTTTGATGAAAGATACATGTTTTACATATAATTAAAGGTACACTTGTTCTTAATGCAACCGCTGTGTCAGATTTCAAAAAATTTTTACGTAAAAAGCACATTATGCAATAATCTGAGACGGCGCTCAAAAATAACATTTCTCCGCCATGTTGGAGTCAACAGAAATACAAAATTACATCATAAATATTCCCTTACCTTTGATCATCTTCATCAGAACGCACTCCCAGGAATCCTAGTTCCACAATAAATCGTTGTTTTGTTCGATAATGTCCATTACTTATGTCGAAGTAGCTACTTTTGCTAGCATGTTTAGTGCACATGTCCAAACGCTCGCACAGATGCAGGCGAACTCGGACGAAAACTTCAAAAAGTTATATAACAGGTCGAATAAACTAGTCAAACTAAGTAGAGAATCAATCTTCAGGATGTTGTTATCATATATATCCAATAACGTTCCAGCCGGAGCATTCCTTCCTGTCTGTAGAAGTTATGGAACGCAAGGCGATATCATGAGGAAAGCGCGTGACCAGGAACTGGCAATCTGCCAGACCACTGACTCCTTCCCCTTCATTCCACGTTCTACGGACTGTTGACATCTAGTGGAAGGCGTAGGAAGTGCAAACAGATCCATATCTTACATGGAATTGAATAGGCGATGAGTTGAACGTTGACAAGTCTCAGAATTCTCACTTACTGTTTGGATTTTTTCGCAGGTTTTTGCCTGCCATATGAGTTCTGTTATACTCAGACATCATTCAAACAGTTTTAGAAACTTCAGAGTGTTTTATATCCAATAGTATTAATAATATGCATATATTAGTATCTAGGACAGAGTAGGAGGCAGTTCACTAGGGGCACACAATTCATCCAAAAGTGAAAATACTGCCCCCTATATCAATGGCGTCAGACCGAGGCTCTGCATCTGTCCTCGTGCTCCTAGACCTTAGTGCTGTTTTCGATACCATCGATCACCACATTCTTTTGGAGAGATTGGAAAAACAAATTGGTCTACACAGACAAGTTCTGGCCTGGTTTAGATCTTATCTGTTGGAAAGATATCAGTTTGTCTCTGTGGATGGTTTGTCCTCTGACAAATCAACTGTAAATTTCGGTGTTCCTCAAGGTTCCGTTTTAGGACCACTATTGTTTTCACTATATATTTTACCTCTTGTTGATGTGGAAGTGGATGGCGGCAAATGTTCTACTTTTAAACTCGGACAAAACAGAGATGCTTGTTCTAGGTCCCAAGAAACAAACAGATATTCTGCTGAATCTGACAATTAATATTGATGGTTGTACAGTCGTCTCAAATAAAACTGTGAAGGACCTTGGTGTTACTCTGGACCCTGATCTCTCTTTTGACGAACATATCTAGACTGTTTCAAGTACAGCTTTTTTCCATCTACGTAACATTGCAAAAATCAGACACTTTCTGTACAAAAATGATGCATAAAAATTAACCAATGCTTTTGTCACTTCTAGGTTAGACTACTGCAATGCTCTACTTAAAGCTACCCGGATAAAGCACTTAACTTCTCTGCGCTACGGATCCCTTTAGCGGGATCATTTTCCTAAACAACCGCTGAATTGCAGGGCACAAAATATTACTAACAATATTTATAATCATGCAATCACAAGTGAAATATACCAAAACACAGTTTAGCTTGTTGTTAATCCAACTATCGTGTCAGATTTTGAAAATATGTTTTGCAGCGAAAGCAATCTAAGCTTTTGTGAGTGTATCAATCAATGCTACAAAAGCTAGCCCCAAATTAGCATGGTCACGAAAGTCAGCAAAGCAATCAAATTAATCGCTTACCTTTGATAATCTTCGGATGTTTGCACTCACGAGACTCCCAGTTACACAACAAATGTTATTTTTGTTCGATAAATATTACTTTTATAACAAAAAAACGCCATTTGGGTTGCGCGTTATGTTCAGAAAACCAAGGCCTCGTTCCGTTCGACTAAAATTCCAAAAAGTATCCGTAATGTTCGTAGAAACATGTCAAATGTTTTTTATAATCAATCCTCAGGTTGTTTTTAACAAACAAAATCGATAATATTTCAACCGGACCGTAACCTATTCAATAAAAGAGAGAAAGAAAATGGAGAGCTACCCCTTTCGCGCGCAGGAACTAATCAGAGGACACCTGACTAGTTTTGAAAAATCTCGCTCATTTTTCAAAATATAAGCCTGAAACTATGTCTAACGCCTGGTCACAGCCTGAGGAAGCCATTGGAAAATGAATCTGGTTGATACCCCTTTAAATGGAAGAAAGACGTGCCAGGAAACACAGATAAAAAATTAAAAAATCACTTCCGGGTTAGATTTTCTCAGGTTTTCGCCTGCAGAATTAGTTTTGTTATAGTCACAGACAATATTTTGACAGTTTTGGAAACTTTGGAGTGTTTTCTATCATAATCTGTAAATTATATGCATATTCTACGATCTGGACCTGAGAAATAGTCCGTTTACCTTGGGAACGTTATTTAAAAATTAAAAATTAAAATCTGACCCCTAGCATCAAGAGGTTAATAAACTTCAGTTAGTGCAAAATACGGCGGCTAGAATCTTGGCTAAAACCAAAAAATGTGATCATATTACTCCAGTGCTAGCCTCTACACTGGCTTCCTGTTAAAGGCAAGGGCTAATTTCAAGGTTTTACTGCTAACCTACAAAGCATTACATGGGCTTGCTCCTACCTATCTTTCCGATTTGGTTCTGCAGTACATATCTACATGTACGCTACGGTAACAAAACGCAGGCCTCCTAACTGTCCCTAGAATTTCTAAGCAAATAGCTGGAGGCAGGGCTTTCTCCTATAGAGCTCAATTTTTATGGAATGGTCTGCCTACCCATATGAAAGACGCAGACTCGGTCTCAACTTTTAAGTCTTTATTGAAGACTCATCTCTTCAGTAGGTCCTATGATTGAGTGTAGTCTGGCCGAGGAGTGTGAAGGTGAACAGAAAGGCTCTGGAGCAACGAACCACCCTTGCTGTCTCTCCCTGGCCGGTTCCCCTCTCTCCACTGGGATTATCTGCCTCTAACCCTATTACAGGGGCTGAGTCACTGAAGTGATCTTCCTGTCTGGGTTGGCGCCCCCCCCCCCTTGGGTTGTGCCGTGGCAGAGATCTTTGTGGGCTATACTCGGCCTTGTCTCAGGATGGTAAGTTGGTGGAGGAAGATATCCCTCTACTGGTGTTGGGACTGTGCTTTGGCAAAGTGGGTGGGGTTATATCCTGCCTGTTTGGCCCTGTCCAAGGGTATCGTCGGACGGGGCCACAGTGTCTCCCGACACCCTCCTGGCTCAGCCTCCAGTATTTATGCTGCAGTGGTTTATGTGTCGATGGGCTAGGGTCAGTCTGTTATATCTGGAGTATTTCTCCTGTTTTATCCGGTGTCCTGTGTGAATTTAAGTATGCTCTCTCTAATTCTTTCTTTCTCTCTCTCGGAGGACCTGAGCCCTAGGATCATGCCGCAGGACTCCCTGGCCTGATGACTCCTTGCTGTCCCCAGTCCACCTGGCCGTGCTGCTGCTCCAGTTTCAACTGTTCTGCCTGCGGCTATGGAACAATGACCTGTTCACCGGACGTGCTACCTGTCCACGACCTGCTGTTTCAACTTTCTAGAGACAGCAGGAGCGGTAGAAATACTCTGAATGATCGGCTATGAAAAGCCAACTGACATTTACTCCTGAGGTGCTGAGCTGTTGCACCCCCTTACAACCACTGTGATTATTATTATATGACCCTGCTGGTCATCTATGAACATTTGAACATCTTGGCCATGTTCTGTTACAATCTCCACCTGGCACAGCCAGAAGAGGACTGGCCACCCCTCATAGCCTGGTTCCTCTCTAGGTTAATTCCTAGGTTCTGACCTTTCTAGGGAGTTTTTCCTAGCCGTGCTTCTGACCGTGCTTCTACACCTGCATTGCTTGCTGTTTGGGGTTTTAGGCTGGGTTTCTGTACAGTACTTTGAGATATCAGCTGATGTAAGAAGGGCTTTAAAAAATCAATTTGATTTGATGACGCTGGAGGAAACACGTATAAAAGTATCTGTATCCACAGATAGCTCAGCAAGGAAAAAGCCACTGCTCAAAAACCTCCATAAAAAGCAAGACTACGGTTTGCAACTGCACATGGGGACAAAGACTGTACTTTTTTGAGAAATGTCCTCTGAACTCATTAAACAAAAATAGAACTGTTTGGCCATAATGACCATCAAAATGTTTGGAGGAAAAAGGGGGAGGCTTACAAGCCGAAGAACACCATCCCAACCGTGAAGCACGGGGTGGCAGCATCATGTTGTGGGGGTGCTTTGCTGCAGGAGGGACTGGTGCACTACACAAAATAGATGGCATCATGAGGATGGAAAATGATGTGGATATATTGAAGCAACATCTCAAGACATCAGTCAGGAAGATAAAGCTTGATCGCAAATGGGTCTTCCAAATGGACAATGACCCCAAGCACACTTCCAAAGTTGTTGCAAAATGGCTTAAGGACAACAAAGTAAAGGTATTGGAGAGGCCATCACAAAGCCCTGACCTCAATCCTATAGAAAATTTGTGTGCAAAACTGAAAAAGCGTGTGCGAGCAAGGAGGCCTACAAACCTGACTCAGTTACACCAGCTCTGTCAGGAGGAATGGGCCAAAATTCACCCAACTTATTGTGGGAATCTTGTGGAAGGCTACCCGAAACATTTGACCCAAGTTAAACAATTTAAAGGTAATGCTACCAAATACTAATTGAGTGTATGCAAACTTCTGACCGACTGGGAATGTGATGAAAGTAACAAAAGCTGAAATAAATCATTCTCTCTACTATTATTCTGACATTTCACATTCTTAAAATAAAATGGTGATCCTAACTGACCTAAGACAGGGAATTTTTTATAGGATTAAATGTCAGGAATTGTGAAAAACTGAGCTTAAATGTAGTTGGCTAAGGTGTATCTAAACTTCCGACTTCAACTGTATCATCAGTTTTGGCCACCAGACGTGTCC
The DNA here is from genome assembly GCF_045679555.1 of Salvelinus alpinus. Taxonomy (NCBI): domain Eukaryota; kingdom Metazoa; phylum Chordata; class Actinopteri; order Salmoniformes; family Salmonidae; genus Salvelinus; species Salvelinus alpinus. The sequence goes on from NC_092098.1 coordinate 3,862,908, forward strand.
GTATAACTTCTCCCTATCAAACATTGTGACAACCAACCACATACTCTGTGAAATCCAACTTTGCGATGGGGCTGGTTGTCACAAGTGGACAGCATTTGTTTGATTGCATATAACTCCATGTTGGAATAAGATATAATGATAAGAAGGGTTCCCATTTCAACGTAAGACCTTGGTCCTTCTCCAAATACTGAACAGAGTCTTGTAAGATATACTGGTGCTGAGAAATACACACAAGAGTAAAAAGTGTGACAACCCGGTGCAAATATCTACCCCCTCTGTCTTTTAAAAGGCTGACCATAGTGTTGTAGCCTGACAATGTTAATATTTCTGGGTATGTGAGGCAATGAAAACATCAAAATGGTAGCTTTGAGGTGTTGGTCCTGTTTCATGTTGTGAGATGCTTTTCCACATCTAATCGCCTGCCATATTGAGAGATGCAACTGTGAAAAATGAATGAATGAGAATTGCTGGAGCCTAGATAGAGATGACAATCTGGATATGTGAATAACTTCTATTTGCCACCCTGGGGTTTTAACCAACAATTTGATTCTTGCCGTTCATTCATATTTAAGAAATACTAGCTTTTTCATACAGAAATTAGCTTCCTGTAGCTCTAACTCCAAAATGTTTTGGGACACTGTAAAGTCCATGGAGAACAAGAGCACCTCCTCCAAGCTGCCCACTGCACTGAGGCTATGTAACACTGTCACCACCGATAAATCCACGATAATCAAGAATTTCAATAAGCATTTCTCAACAGCTGGCTATGCTTTCCTCCTGGCTACCCCAACTCCGGCCAACAGCTCCGCACCCCCCGCAGCTACTTGCTCAAGCCTCCCAAGCTTCTCCTTCACCAAAATCGAGATAGCAGATGTTCTGAAAGAGCTGCAAAACCAGGACCCATACAAATCAGCTGGGCCAGACAATCTGGAACCTCTCTTTCTACAATTATCCGCGGCCATTGTTGCAACCCCTATTACCAGTCTGTTCAACCTCTTTCGTATCGTCTGAGATCCCTAAAGATTGGAAAACTACCGCGGTCATCCCCCTCTTCAAAGGGGGTGACACTCTAGACCCAAACTGTTATAGACCTATATCCATCCTTCCCTGCCTTTCTAAAGTCTTCGAAAGCCAAGTTAATAAACAGATCACTGACCATTTCGAATCCCACCACACCTTCTCCGCTGTGAAATCCGGTTTTCGAGCTGGTCACGGGTGCACCTCAGCCACGCTCAAGGTACTAAACGATGTCATAAAACTTAAAAATAAAGGAGCCACACACTCTAGGAGCTCAGATGCAAAAATGTAATTACCAACGTTTCGACAGCCAAGCTGTCTTCATCAGGGTATAATCACAAACACTGCAGGATGACTCGTTTATATAGTGTCAAAAGACACACAGGTGTCTGTAATCATGGCCAAGAGTGGCCTAATATCATTGGTTAATTCTCAAATATTAAAATAGCATACAAAGAGCAGCATACAAAAAACAAATGGATAGTATACGATCATAGATTCATTTTATACTACACAAGCTTACAAACAATTACAATAGCAAAGTCACAATAATCACAAGAATGGCTTCAGATCAAAGTTTACGTTGAGACCGAAGGGAGCAAGGGTCTTTAAGTTAAAAATCCAAGCAGCCTCTCATTTTAATAATAAATTAGCAAGGTCACCCCCTCTCCTAGGGAGGGTGACATGTTCGATGCCAAAATAACGCAGAGACGAAATCGAGTGAGCCGCAACTGGGTAAGTCAAGTTTTTGCACCTACTGGTGCTACGATGCTCTGAGATACGTACTTTTAATTTGCGCTTTGTTTTACCCACATCATTTTTACCACAAGGACAAGTTATAAGATAAATAACTGCCTTAGTGGAGCACGTAATAACCCCTTTGATTGGGATCGATTTCCCTGTTTGTGGGTGTTTGAAGGATCTGCATTTATAAGTGCAATTACATTGAGCACAGCCGTTACACTTGTAATTTCCATCCAGTAGAGGCGAAATAGACGTTGTTCAGGAATATCTTGGGGTGGTAAATCAGAGTGTACCAATTGGTCTCTGAGATTTCTGCCCCGCGAAAATACGACCAAGGGAAGGTCCGAAAACACATTACTGAGACTATCATCAAATTTTTTCTGGATGAAATGCGCCAAATAAATTGACATTTTGGATATATATCGACGGAATTAATCGAACAAAAGGACCATTTGTGATGTTTATGGGACATATTGGAGTGCCAACAAAAGAATTTCATCAAAGGTAAGGCATGAATTATATTTTTATTTCTGCGTTTTGTGTCGTGCCTGCAGTGTTGAAAAATGCTACTCTCTTTGTTTACTCTTATACTATCATAAGATAATAGCATCTTATGCTTTCGCCGAAAAGCCCTTTTGAAATCTGACATGTTGGCTGGATTCACAACGAGTGTAGCTTTAATTTGGTATCTTACATGTGTGATTTAATGAAAGTTAGATTTTTATATCATTTTATTTGAATATGGAGCTCTGTATTTTCCCTGGCTATTGGCCAGGTGGGACGATGCATCCCACCTACCCCAGAGAGGTTAAACGATATCATAACCGCCATCGATAAAAGACAGTACTGCGCAGCAGTCTTCATTGACCTGGTCAAGGTTTCTCAAATGACTGCCTTCTTCTCAGACAGAGTTCAGTGTGTCAAATTGGAGGGCCTGTTGTCCGGACCTCTGGCAGTTAATTCTTGGGCCAACTCTTTTCTCTGTATATATCAACGATGTCGCCCTTGCTGCTGGGTGATTCCCTGATCCACCTCTACGCAGACGACACCATTCTGTATACTTCTGGCGCTTCTTTGGACACTGTGTTAACTAACCTCCAAATGAGCTTCAATGCCATACAATACTCATTCCGTGGCCTCCAACTGCTCTTAAACGCTAGTAAAACCAAATGCATGCTTTTCAACCATTCGCTGCCCGCACCCGCCCACCCGACTAGCATCACTACTCTGGACGGTTCTGACTTAGAATATGTGGACAACTACAAATACCTAGAAAACTCTCCTTCCAGACTCATATTAAACATCTCCAATCCAAAATTAAATCTGGAATCCGCTTCCTATTTCATAACAAAGCCTCCTTCACTCACGCCGCCGAACATACCCTCGTATAACTGCCTATCCTACTGATCCTCGACTTCGGCAATGTCATTTACAAAATAGCTTCCAATACTCTACTCAGCAAACTGGATGCAGTCTATCACAGTGCCATCCGTTTTGTCACCAAAGCCCCATATACCACCCACCACTGCGACCTGTATGCTCTAGTCGGCTGGCCCTCGCTACATATTCGTCGCTAGACCCTCTGGCCCCAGGTCATCTACAAGTCTATGCTAGGTAAAGCTCCGCCTTATCTCAGCTCACTGGTCACGATAACAACACT